>NW_027141284.1:722500-1022500 GCF_036365525.1 Heterodontus francisci | reverse complement strand
ATCCAGACCTCTATGAGTACAAGCTGGTGCGGTACTGAGCCCCACTCACTCACCAGGATGGAGCCAATTCAATCCAGACATCTATTAATACCAGCTGGAGTGGTACTGAGCCCCACTCACTCACCAGGATGGAGCCAATTCAATCCAGACCTCTATTAATACCAGCTGGAGTGGTACTGAGCCCCACTCACTCACCAGGAAGGAGCCAATTCAATCCAGACCTCTATTAATACCAGCTGGAGTGGTACTGAGCCCCACTCACTCACCAGGATGGAGCCTATTCAATCCAGACCTCTAGTCATACCTGCTGGAGAGGTACTGTGCCCCACTCACTCACCAGGAAGGAGCCAATTAAAACGAGACCTCTATTAATACCAGCTGGAGTGGCACTGAGCCCCACCCAAACACCAGGAAAGAGCCAAATCAATCCAGACCTCTAATAATACCAGCTGGAGTGGTACTGAGTCCATCTCAAACACCAGGAAAGAGCCAAATCAATGCAGACCTCTATTAATACCAGCTGGAGTGGTACTGAGCCCACTCAAACACCAGGAAAGAGCCAAATCAATCCAGACCTCTATTAATACCAGCTGGAGTGGTACTGAGTCCCACTCACACACCAGGAAAGAGGCAATTCAATCCACACCTCGATAAATATAAGCTGGAGTGGGACTGAGTCCCACTCACACACCAGGAAAGAGGCAATTCAATCCACACCTCTATAAATACCAGCTGCAGTATTACCGAGTCCCACTCACACACATGGAAAGAGGCAATTCAATCCTTATCTCTATTAATACCAGCTGTAGTGGTACAGATCCCCACTCACACACCAGGAAGGAGCCAATTCAAACCAATCCTCTTTTGATACCAGCTGGAGGGGTACTGAGCCCCAGTCACGCACCAGGAAAGAGCCAATTCAATCCAGGCCTCCATTAATACCAGCTGGAGAGGTACTGAGTTCCACTCACACACCAGGAAAGAGTCAATTCAAACCAGGTCTATATTAATACCAGCTGGAGTGGAACTGAGTCCCACACACACATCAGGAAAGAGTCAATTAAATCCAGACATCTGTTAATACCAGCTGGAGTGTTACTGAGTCCCACTCACACACCAGGGAAGAGCCAATTCAATCCAGGCCTCTATTAATACCAGCTGGAGCGTACTGAGCCCCACTCACACACCAGGAAGGAGCCAATTCAATCCAGACCTCTTAATACAAGCTGGGGTGGGACTGAGCACCACTCAATCACCAGGAAGGAGCCAATTCAATCCAGACCTCTATTAACACAAGCTGGAGTGGTACTGAGTCCCACTTACTCACCAGGAAAGAGCCAATTCAATCCAGACCTCTTAATACCAGCTGGAGTGGGACTGAGCCCCACTCAATCACCAGAAAGGAGCCAATTCAATCCAGACCTCTATTAACGCCATCTGGAGTGGTACTGAGTCCCACTCACTCACCAGTAAAGAGTCAATTCAATCCAGACCTCTATTAATACCAGCTGGAATGGACCTGAGTCCCACTCACACACCAGGAAAGAGTCAATTCAAACCAGGTCTATATTAATACCAGCTGGAGTGGAACTGAGTCCCACACACACACCAGGAAAGAGTCAATAAAATCCAGGCCTCTATTAATACCAGCTGGAGCGTACTGAGCCCCAGTCACACACCAGGAAGGAGCCAATTCAATCCAGACCTCATAATACAAGCTGGAGTGGGGCTGAGCCCCACTCAATCACCAGGAAGGAGCCAATTCAATCCAGACCTCTATTAACACAAGCTGGAGTGGTACTGAGTCCCTATCACTCACCAGGAAAGAGCCAATTCAATCCAGACCTCTTGTCATACCTGCTGGAGTGGTACTGTGCCCCACTCACTCACCAGGAAGGAGCCAATTTAAACGAGACCTCTATTAATACCAGCTGGAGTGGCACTGAGCCCCACCAAAACACCAGGAAAGAGCCAAATCAATCCAGACCTCTAATAATACCAGCTGGAGTGGTACTGAGTCCATCTCAAACACCAGGAAAGAGCCAAATCAATCCAGACCTCGATTAATACCAGCTGGAGTGGTACTGAGCCCACTCAAACACCAGGAAAGAGCCAAATCAATCCAGACCTCTATTAATACCAGCTGGAGTGGTACTGAGTCCCACACAAACACCAGAAAAGAGGCAATTCAATCCACACCTCGATAAATATAAGCTGGAGTGGGACTGAGTCCCACTCACACACCAGGAAAGAGGCAATTCAATCCTTATCTCTATTAATACCAGCTGTAGTGGTACAGATCCCCACTCACACACCAGGAAGGAGCCAATTCAAACCAATCCTCTTTTGATACCAGCTGGAGGGGTACTGAGCCCCAGTCACGCACCAGGAAAGAGCCAATTCAATCCAGGCCTCCATTAATACCAGCTGGAGAGGTACTGAGTTCCACTCACACACCAGGAAAGAGTCAATTCAATCCAGACCTCTATTAATACCAGCTGGAATGGACCTGAGTCCCACTCACACACCAGGAAAGAGTCAATTCAAACCAGGTCTATATTAATACCAGCTGGAGTGGAACTGAGTCCCACACACACACCAGGAAAGAGTCAATTAAATCCAGACATCTGTTAATACCAGCTGGAGTGTTACTGAGTCCCACTCACACACCAGGGAAGAGCCAATTCAATCCAGGCCTCTATTAATACCAGCTGGAGCGTACTGAGCCCCGCTCACACACCAGGAAGGAGCCAATTCAATCCAGACCTCTTAATACAAGCTGGAGTGGGACTGAGCCCCACTCAATCACCAGGAAGGAGCCAATTCAATCCAGACCTCTATTAACACAAGCTGGAGTGGTACTGAGTCCCACTTACTCAGCAGGAAAGAGCCAATTCAATCCAGACCTCTTAATACCAGCTGGAGTGGGACTGAGCCCCACTCAATCACCAGAAAGGAGCCAATTCAATCCAGACCTCTATTAACACCATCTGGAGTGGTACTGAGTCCCACTCACTCACCAGTAAAGAGTCAATTCAATCCAGACCTCTATTAATACCAGCTGGAATGGACCTGAGTCCCACTCACACACCAGAAAGAGTCAATTCAAACCAGGTCTCTATTAATACCAGCTGGAGTGGAACTGAGTCCCACACACACACCAGAAAAGAGTCAATAAATCCAGACATCTGTTAATACCAGCTGTAGTGGTACAGATCCCCACTCACACACCAGGAAGGAGCCAATTCAAACCAATCCTCTTTTGATACCAGCTGGAGGGGTACTGAGCCCCAGTCACGCACCAGGAAAGAGCCAATTCAATCCAGGCCTCCATTAATACCAGCTGGAGAGGTACTGAGTTCCACTCACACACCAGGAAAGAGTCAATTCAAACCAGGTCTATATTAATACCAGCTGGAGTGGAACTGAGTCCCACACACACATCAGGAAAGAGTCAATTAAATCCAGACATCTGTTAATACCAGCTGGAGTGTTACTGAGTCCCACTCACACACCAGGGAAGAGCCAATTCAATCCAGGCCTCTATTAATACCAGCTGGAGCGTACTGAGCCCCACTCACACACCAGGAAGGAGCCAATTCAATCCAGACCTCTTAATACAAGCTGGGGTGGGACTGAGCACCACTCAATCACCAGGAAGGAGCCAATTCAATCCAGACCTCTATTAACACAAGCTGGAGTGGTACTGAGTCCCACTTACTCACCAGGAAAGAGCCAATTCAATCCAGACCTCTTAATACCAGCTGGAGTGGGACTGAGCCCCACTCAATCACCAGAAAGGAGCCAATTCAATCCAGACCTCTATTAACGCCATCTGGAGTGGTACTGAGTCCCACTCACTCACCAGTAAAGAGTCAATTCAATCCAGACCTCTATTAATACCAGCTGGAATGGACCTGAGTCCCACTCACACACCAGGAAAGAGTCAATTCAAACCAGGTCTATATTAATACCAGCTGGAGTGGAACTGAGTCCCACACACACACCAGGAAAGAGTCAATAAAATCCAGACATCTGTTAATACCAACTGGAGTGTTACTGAGTCCCACTCACACACCAGGGAAGAGCCAATTCAATCCAGGCCTCTATTAATACCAGCTGGAGCGTACTGAGCCCCAGTCACACACCAGGAAGGAGCCAATTCAATCCAGACCTCATAATACAAGCTGGAGTGGGGCTGAGCCCCACTCAATCACCAGGAAGGAGCCAATTCAATCCAGACCTCTATTAACACAAGCTGGAGTGGTACTGAGTCCCTATCACTCACCAGGAAGGAGCCAATTTAAACGAGACCTCTATTAATACCAGCTGGAGTGGCACTGAGCCCCACCCAAACACCAGGAAAGAGCCAAATCAATCCAGACCTCTAATAATACCAGCTGGAGTGGTACTGAGTCCATCTCAAACACCAGGAAAGAGCCAAATCAATCCAGACCTCGATTAATACCAGCTGGAGTGGTACTGAGCCCACTCAAACACCAGGAAAGAGCCAAATCAATCCAGACCTCTATTAATACCAGCTGGAGTGGTACTGAGTCCCACACAAACACCAGAAAAGAGGCAATTCAATCCACACCTCGATAAATATAAGCTGGAGTGGGACTGAGTCCCACTCACACACCAGGAAAGAGACAATTCAATCCTTATCTCTATTAATACCAGCTGTAGTGGTACAGATCCCCACTCACACACCAGGAAGGAGCCAATTCAAACCAATCCTCTTTTGATACCAGCTGGAGGGGTACTGAGCCCCAGTCACGCACCAGGAAAGAGCCAATTCAATCCAGGCCTCCATTAATACCAGCTGGAGAGGTACTGAGTTCCACTCACACACCAGGAAAGAGTCAATTCAATCCAGACCTCTATTAATACCAGCTGGAATGGACCTGAGTCCCACTCACACACCAGGAAAGAGTCAATTCAAACCAGGTCTATATTAATACCAGCTGGAGTGGAACTGAGTCCCACACACACACCAGGAAAGAGTCAATTAAATCCAGACATCTGTTAATACCAGCTGGAGTGTTACTGAGTCCCACTCACACACCAGGGAAGAGCCAATTCAATCCAGGCCTCTATTAATACCAGCTGGAGCGTACTGAGCCCCGCTCACACACCAGGAAGGAGCCAATTCAATCCAGACCTCTTAATACAAGCTGGAGTGGGACTGAGCCCCACTCAATCACCAGGAAGGAGCCAATTCAATCCAGACCTCTATTAACACAAGCTGGAGTGGTACTGAGTCCCACTTACTCAGCAGGAAAGAGCCAATTCAATCCAGACCTCTTAATACCAGCTGGAGTGGGACTGAGCCCCACTCAATCACCAGAAAGGAGCCAATTCAATCCAGACCTCTATTAACACCATCTGGAGTGGTACTGAGTCCCACTCACTCACCAGTAAAGAGTCAATTCAATCCAGACCTCTATTAATACCAGCTGGAATGGACCTGAGTCCCACTCACACACCAGAAAGAGTCAATTCAAACCAGGTCTCTATTAATACCAGCTGGAGTGGAACTGAGTCCCACACACACACCAGGAAAGAGTCAATAAATCCAGACATCTGTTAATACCAACTGGAGTGTTACTGAGTCCCACTCACACACCAGGGAAGAGCCAATTCAATCCAGGCCTCTATTAATACCATATGGAGCGTACTGAGCCCCAGTCACACACCAGGAAGGAGCCAATTCAATCCAGACCTCATAATACAAGCTGGAGTGGGGCTGAGCCCCACTCAATCACCAGGAAGGAGCCAATTCAATCCAGACCTCTATTAACACAAGCTGGAGTGGTACTGAGTCCCACTCACTCAACAAGAAAGAGCCAATTCAATCCAGACCTCTATTCATACCTGCTGGAGTGGTACTGTGCCGCACTCACTCACCAGGAAGGAGCCAATTCAAACGAGACCTCTATTAATACCAGCTGGAGTGGCACTGAGCCCCACCCAAACACCAGGAAAGAGCCAAATCAATCCAGACCTCTAATAATACCAGCTGGAGTGGTACTGAGACCATCTCAAACACCAGGAAAGAGCCAAATCAATGCAGACCTCTATTAATACCAGCTGGAGTGGTACTGAGTCCCACTCACACACCAGGAAAGAGGCAATTCAATCCACACCTCGATAAATATAAGCTGGAGTGGGACTGAGTCCCACTCACACACCAGGAAAGAGGCAATTCAATCCTTATCTCTATTAATACCAGCTGTAGTGGTACAGATCCCCACTCACACACCAGGAAGGAGCCAATTCAAACCAATCCTCTTTTGATACCAGCTGGAGGGGTACTGAGCCCCAGTCACGCACCAGGAAAGAGCCAATTCAATCCAGGCCTCCATTAATACCAGCTGGAGAGGTACTGAGTTCCACTCACACACCAGGAAAGAGTCAATTCAATCCAGACCTCTATTAATACCAGCTGGAATGGACCTGAGTCCCACTAACACACCAGGAAAGAGTCAATTCAAACCAGGTCTATATTAATACCAGCTGGAGTGGAACTGAGTCCCACACACACACCAGGAAAGAGTCAATTAAATCCAGACATCTGTTAATACCAGATGGAGTGTTACTGAGTCCCACTCACATACCAGGGAAGAGCCAATTCAATCCAGGCCTCTATTAATACCAGCTGGAGCGTACTGAGCCCCACTCACACACCAGGAAGGAGCCAATTCAATCCAGACCTCTTAATACAAGCTGGAGTGGGACTGAGCCCCACTCAATCACCAGGAAGGAGCCAATTCAATCCAGACCTCTATTAACACAAGCTGGAGTGGTACTGAGTCCCACTTACTCACCAGGAAAGAGCCAATTCAATCCAGACCTCTTAATACCAGCTGGAGTGAGACTGAGCCCCACTCAATCACCAGAAAGGAGCCAATTCAATTCAGACCTCTATTAACACCATCTGGAGTGGTACTGAGTCCCACTCACTCACCAGTAATGAGTCAATTCAATCCAGTCCTCTATTAATACCAGCTGGAATGGACCTGAGTCCCACTCACACACCAGGAAAGAGTCAATTCAAACCAGTTCTATATTAATACCAGCTGGAGTGGAACTGAGTCCCACACGCACACCAGGAAAGAGTCAATTCAATCCAGACCTCTATTCATACCTGCTGGAGTGGTACTGTGCCCCACTCACACACCAGGAAGGTGCCAATTCAATCCAGACCTCTATTCATACCTGCTGGAGTGGTACTGTGCCCCACTCACTCACCAGGAAGGAGCCAATTCAAACGAGACCTCTATTAATAACAGCTGGAGTGGCACTGAGCCCTACCCAAACACCTGGAAAGAACCAAATCAATCCAGACCTCTAATAATACCAGCTGGAGTGGTACTGAGTCCATCTCAAACACCATGAAAGAGCCAAATCAATGCAGACCTCTATTAACACCAGCTGGAGTGGTACTGAGCCCACTCAAACACCAGGAAAGAGCCAAATCAATCCAGACCTCTATTAATACCAGCTGGAGTGGTACTGAGTCCCACTCACACACCAGGAAAGAGGCAATTCAATCCACACCTCGATAAATACCAGCTGGAGTGGGACTGAGTCCCACTCACACACCAGGAAAGATGCAATTCAATCCACACCTCTATAAATACCAGCTGCAGTATTATCGAGTCCCACTCACAAACCAGGAAAGAGGCAATTCAATCCTTATCTCTATTAATACCAGCTGGAGTGGTACTGATCCCCACTCACACACCAGGAAGGATCCAATTCAAACCAATCCTCTTTTGATACCAGCTGGAGGGGTACTGAGCCCCAGTCACGCACCAGGAAAGAGCCAATTCAATCCAGGCCTCCATTAATACCAGCTGGAGAGGTACTGTGTCCTACTCACACACCAGGAAAGAGTCAATTCAATCCAGACCTCTATTAATACCAGCTGGAATGGACCTGAGTCCCACTCACACACCAGGAAAGAGTCAATTCAAACAAGGTCTATATTAATACCAGCTGGAGTGGAACTGAGTCCCACACACACACCAGGAAAGAGTCAATTAAATCCAGACATCTGTTAATACCAGCTGGAGTGTTACTGAGTCCCACTCACACACCAGGGAAGAGCCAATTCAATCCAGGCCTCTATTAATACCAGCTGGAGCGTACTGAGCCCCACTCACACACAGGAAGGAGCCAATTCAATCCAGACCTCTATTAACACAAGCTGGAGTGGTACTGAGTCCCACTCACTCACCAGGAAAGAGCCAATTCAATCCAGACCTCTATTCATACCTGCTGGAGTGGTACTGTGCCCCACTCACTCACCAGGAAGGAGCCAATTCAAACGAGACCTCTATTAATGCCAGCTGGAGTGGCACAGAGCCCCACCCAAACACCAGGAAAGAGCCAAATCAATCCAGACCTCTAATAATACCAGCTGGAGTGGTACTGAGTCCATCTCAAACACCAGGAAAGAGCCAAATCAATGCAGACCTCTATTAATACCAGCTGGAGTGGTACTGAGCCCACTCAAACACCAGGAAAGAGCCAAATCAATCCAGACCTCTATTAATACCAGCTGGAGTGGTACTGAGTCCCACTCACACACCAGGAAAGAGGCAATTCAATCCACACCTCGATAAATACCAGCTGGAGTGGGACTGAGTCCCACTCACACACCAGGAAAGAGGCAATTCAATCCACACCTCTGTAAATACCAGCTGCAGTATTACCGAGTCCCACTCACACATCAGGAAAGAGGCAATTCAATCCTTATCTCTATTAATACCAGCTGGAGTGTTACTGAGTCCCACTCACACACCAGGGAAGTGCCAATTCAATCCAGGCCTCTATTAATACCAGCTGGAGCGTACTGAGCCCCACTCACACACCAGGAAGGAGCCAATTCAATCCAGACCTCTTAATACAAGCTGGAGTGGGGCTGAGCCCCACTCAATCACCAGGAAGGAGCCAATTCAATCCAGAGCTCTATTCATACCTGCTGGAGTGGTACTGTGCCACACTCACTCACCAGGAAGGAGCCAATTCAAACCAGACCTCTATTAATACCAGCTGGAGTGGAACTGAGCCCCATCCAAACACCAGGGAGGAGCCAAATCAATCGAGACCTCTATTAGTACCAGCTGGAGTGTTACCGAGTCCATCTCAAACACCAGGAAAGAACCAAAACAATGCAGACCTCTATTAATACCAGCTGGAGTGTTACTGAGCCCACTCAAACACCAGGAAAGAGCCAAATCAATCCACACCTCTATTAATACCAGCTGGAGTGGTACTGAGACCTACTCACACACCTGGAAAGAGGCAATTCAATCCACACCTCGATAAATACCAGCTGGAGTGGGACTGAGCCCCACTCATACACCAGGAAAGAGGCAATTAAATCCAGGCCTATAATTAATACCAGCTGGAGTGGTACTGAGCCCAACTCACTCACCAGGAAAGAGCCAATTCAATCCGGACCTCTATGATTACAAGTTGGTGTGGTACTGAGCCCCACTCAATCACCAGGAAGGAGCCAATTCAATCCAGAGCTCTATTCATACCTGCTGGAGTGGTACTGAGTCCCACACACTCACCAGGAAGGAGCCAATTCAAACCAGACCTCTATTAATACCAGCTGGAGTGGAACTGAGCCCCATTCAAACACCAGGGAGGAGCCAAATCAATCGAGACCTCTATTAGTACCAGCTGGAGTGTTACCGAGTCCATCTCAAACACAAGGAAAGAGCCAAAACAATGCAGACCTCTATTAATACCAGCTGGAGTGTTACTGAGCCCACTCAAACACCAGGAAAGAGCCAAATCAATCCAGACCTCTATTAATACCAGCTGGAGTGGTACTGAGACCTACTCACACATCTGGAAAGAGGCAATTCAATCCACACCTCGATAAATACCAGCTGGAGTGGGACTGAGCCCCACTCATACACCAGGAAAGAGGCAATTAAATCCAGGCCTATAATTAATACCAGCTGGAGTGGTACTGAGCCCAACTCACTCACCAGGAAAGATCCAATTCAATCCAGACCTCTATGATTACAAGTTGGTGTGGTACTGAGCCCCACTCACTCACCAGGATGGAGCCAATTCAATCCAGACCTCTATTAATACCAGCTGGAGTGGTACTGAGCCCCACTCACTCACCAGGATGGATCCTATTCAATCCAAACCTCTATTAATACCAGCTGGAGTGGTACTGAGTCCCACTCACTCACCAGGATGGAGCCAATTCAATCCAGACCTCTATTAATACCAGCTGGAGTGGTACTGAGCCCCACCCACTCACCAGGAAAGAGCCAATTCAATCCAGACCTCTGTGAGTACAAGCTGGTGTGGTACTGAGTCCCTATCACACACCAGCAAAGAGGCAATTCAATCCAGGTCTCTATGAATACCAGCTGGAGTGGTACTGAGTCCCACTCAAACACCAGGAAAGCGCCAAATCAATCCAGACCTCTTTTAATATCAGCTGGAGTGGTACTGAGTCCCACTCAAACACCAGGAAAGAGCCAATTCAATCCAGACCTCGATTAATTCCAGCTGGAGTGGCACTGAGTCCCACTCACACACCAGGAAAGAGGCAATTCAATCCAGGCCTCGATAAAAACCAGCTGGAGTGGCACTGAGTCCGAATCACACGCCAGGAAAGAGGCAATTCAATCCAGGTCTCTATTAATACCAGCTGGAGTGGTACTGAGACCCACTGACTCACCAGGTAGGAGCCAATTCAATCCAGACCTCTATTAATACCAGCTGGAGAGGTACTGATCCCCAGTCACACACCAGGAAAGAGGCAATTCAATCCTTATCTCTATTAATACCAGCTGGAGTGGTACTGATCACCACTCACACACCAGGAAGGAGCCAATTCAAACCAATCCTCTTTTGATACCAGCTGGAGTGGTACTGAGCCCCTGTCACGCACCAGGAAAGAGCCAATTCAATCCAGGCCTCTATTAATACCAGCTGGAGAGGTACTGAGTCCCACTCACACACCAGGAAAGAGTCAATTCAATCCAGACCTCTATTAATACCAGCTGGAGTGGACCTGAGTCCCACTCACACACCAGGAAAGAGTCAATTCAAACCAGGTCTCTATTAATACCAGCTGGAGTGGAACTGAGTCCGACTCACACACCAGGAAAGAGCCAATTAAATCCAGACCTCTGTTAATACAATTTGGAGTGTTACTGAGTCGCACTCACACACCAGGGAAGAGCCAATTCAATCCAGGCCTCTATTAATACCAGCTGCCGCGTACTGAGCCCCACTCAAACACCAGGAAAGAGCCAATTCAATCCAGACCTCTTAATACCATCTGGAGTGGGACTGAGCCCCACTCAATCACCAGGAAGGAGCCAATTCAATCCAGACCCCTATTAACACAAGCTGGAGTGGTACTGAGTCCCACGCACTCACCAGGAAAGAGCCAATTCAATCCAGACCTCTTAAAACCAGCTGGAGTGGGACTGAGTCCCACTCACTCACCAGTAAAGAGTCAATTCAATCCAGACCTCTATTCATACCTGCTGGAGTGGTACTGTGCCCCACTCACTCACCAGGAAGGAGCCAATACAAACCAGACCTCTATTAATACCAGCTGGAGTGGAACTGAGCCCCACCCAAACACCAGGAAGGAGCCAAATCAATGCAGACCTCTATTAGTACCAGCTGGAGTGGTACTGAGTCCATCTCAAACACCAGGAAAGAGCCAAAACAATGCAGACCTCTATTAATACCAGCCGGAGTGTTACTGAGCCCACTCAAACACCAGGAAAGAGCCAAATCAATCCAGACCTCTATTAATACCAGCTGGAGTGGTACTGAGAACCACTCACACACCAGGAAAGAGGCAATTCAATCCACACCTCGATAAATACCAGCTGGAGTGGGACTGAGTCCCAATCATACACCAGGAAAGATGCAATTAAAACCAGGCCTATATTAATACTAGCTGGAGTGTTACTGAGTCCCTATCACACACCAGCAAAGAGGCAATTCAATCCAGGTCTCGATGAATACCAGCTGGAGTGGTACTGAGTCCCACTCAAACAACAGGAAAGCGCCAAATCAATCCAGACCTCTATTAATATCAGCTGGAGTGGTACTGAGTCCCACTCAAACACCAGGAAAGAGCCAATTCAATCCAGACCTCGATTAATTCTAGCTAAAGTGGCACTGAGTCCCACTCACACACCAGGAAAGAGGCAATTCAATCCAGGCCTCGATAAAAACCAGCTGGAGTGGGACTGAGTCCGAATCACACGCCAGGAAAGAGGCAATTCAATCCAGGTCTCTATTAATACCAGCTGGAGTGGTACTGAGCCCCACTGACTCACCAGGTATCAGCCAATTCAATCCAGACCTCTATTCATACCAGCTGGAGAGGTACTGATCCCCAGTCACACACCAGGAAAGAAGCAATTCAATCCTTATCTCTATTAATACCAGCTGGAGTGGTACTGATCCCCACTCACACACCAGGAAGGAGCCAATTCAAACCAATCCTCTTTTGATACCAGCTGGAGTGGTACTGAGCCCCTGTCACGCACCAGGAAAGGGCCAATTCAATCCAGGCCTCTATTAATAACAGCTGGAGAGGTACTGAGTCCCACTCACACACCAGGAAAGAGTCAATTCAATCCAGACCTCTATTAATACCAGCTGGAGTGGACCTGAGTCCCACTCACACACCAGGAAAGAGTCAATTCAAACCAGGCGTCTATTAATACCAGCTGGAGTGGAACTGAGTCCCACACACACACCAGTAAAGAGTCAGTTCAATCCAGACCTCTATTAATACCAGCTGGAGTGGACCTGAGTCCCACTCACAAACCAGAAAAGAGTTAATTCAAACCAGGTCTCTATTAATACCAGCTGGAGTGGAACTGAGTCCGACTCACACACCAGGAAAGAGCCAATTAAATCCAGACCTCTGTTAATACCATTTGGAGTGTTACTGAGTCCCACTCACACATCAGGGAAGAGCCAATTCAATCCAGGCCTTTATTAATACCAGCTGGCACGGACTAAGCCCCACTCACACACCAGGAAGGAGCCAATTCAGTCCAGAACTCTATTAACACAAGCTGGAGTGGTACTGAGTCCCACTCACTCACCAGGAAAGGGCCAATACAATCCAGACCTCTATTAACACCAGCTGGAGTGGTACTGATTCCCACACACTCACCAGTAAAGAGTTATTTCAATCCAGACCTCTTATTAACACCAGCTGGAGAGGTACTGAGCCCCACTCACACACAGGAAGGTGCCAATTCAATCCAGACCTCTATTCATACCTGCTGGAGTGGTACTGTGCCCCACTCACTCACCAGGATGGAGCCAATTCAAACCAGACCTCTATTAATACCAGCTGGAGTGGAACTGAGCCCCAGCCAAACACCAGGAAAGAGCCAAATCAAACCAGACCTCTATTAATACCAGCTGGAGTGGTACTGAGTCCATCTCAAACACCAGGAAAGAGCCAAATCAATGCAGACCTCTAATAATACCAGCTGGAGTGGTACTGAGCCCACTCAAACACCAGGAAAGAGCCAAATCAATCCAGACCTCTATTAATACCAGCTGGAGTGGTACTGAGTCCCACTCACACACCAGGAAAGAGGCAATTCAATCCACACCTCGATAAATACCAGCTGGAGTGGGACTGAGTTCCACTCACACACCAGGAAAGAGGCAATTCAATCCACACCTCTATAAATACCAGCTGCAGTATTACCGAGACCCACTCACACACCAGGAAAGAGGCAATTAAATCCAGGCCTATATTGATACCAGCTGGAGTGGTACTGAGTCCCACTCACTCACCAGTGAACAGTCAATTCAATCCAGACCTCTTATTAACACCAGCCGGAGAGTTACTGAGCCGCACTCACACACCTGGACGGATGCCAATTCAATCCAGACCTCTATTAATACCAGCTGGAGTGGGACTGAGCCCCACTCACACACCAGGAAGGAGCCAATTCAAAGCAGACCTCTATGAGTACAAGCTGGTGAGGTACTGAGCCCCACTCACTCACCAGGATGGAGCCAATTCAATCCAGACCTCTATTAATACCAGCTGGAGTGGTACTGAGCCCCACTCACTCACCAGGATGGATCCTATTCAATCCAGACCTCTATTAATACCAGCTGGAGTGGTGCTGAGTCCCACTCACTCACCAGGATGGAGCCAATTAAATCCAGACCTCTATTAATGCCAGCTGGAGTGGTACTGAGCCCCACCCACTCACCAGGAAAGAGCCAATTCAATCCAGACCTCTATGAGTACAAGCTGGTGTGGTACTGAGTCCCTATCACGCACCAGCATAGAGGCAATTCAATCAAGATCTCTATGAATACCAGCTGGAGTGGTACTGAGTCCCACTGAAACAACAGGAAAGCGCCAGATCAATCCACACCTCTATAAATACCAGCTGCAATATTACCGAGTCCCACTCACACACCAGGAAAGAGGCAATTAAATCCAGGCCTATATTAATACCAGCTGAAGTGGTACTGAGCCCCACTCACACAGCAGGAAAGAGCCAATTCAATCCAGGCCTCTATAAATACCAGCAGAAATGTTACTGAGCCCCACTCACACACCAGGAAAGAGGCAATACAATCCACACCTCGATAAATACCAGCTGGAGTGGGACTGAGCCACAGTCGCACACCAGGGAAGAGCCAATTCAATCCAGACCTCTAATAAAACCAGCTGGAATGGTACCGAGACACACTGACACACCAGGAAGAGGCAATTAAATCCAGGTCTCTATAAATACCAGCTGGAGTGGTACTGAGTCCCACTCACACACCAGGAAAGAGCCAGTTCAATCCAGACCTCTATTAATACCAGCTGGAGTGGTACCGAGTCCCACTCACACACCAGGAAAGAGGCAATAAAATCCAGGCCTCTATTAATACCAGCTGGAGTGGTACTGTGCCCCACTCACTCACCAGGAAAGAGCCAATTCAATCCAGTCCTCGACAAATACCAGTTGAAGTGGTCCTGAGCCCAACTCACACACCAGAAAAGAGCCAATTCAATCTAGGCCTCTATTAATACCAGCTGGAGTGGTACTGAGTCCCACTCACACACCAGGAAAGAGAAATATCAATCCACACCTCTATAAATACCAGCTGCATTGTTACCGAGTCCCACTCACACACCAGGAAAGAGGCAATTAAACCCAGGCCTCTATTAATACCAGCTGGAGTGGTACTGAGTCCCACTCACACACCAGGAAAGAGAAATATCAATCGACACCTCTATAAATACCAACTGCAGTGTTACCGAGTCCCACTCACACACCAGGAAAGTGGCAATAAAATCCATGCTTCTATTAATAACAGCTGGAGTGGTACTGAGTCCCACTCACACACCAGGAAAGAGCCAATTCAATCCAAGCCTCGGCAAATAACAGCTGAAGTGGTACTGAGCCCCACTCACACACCAGGAAAGAGCCAATTCAATCCAGGCCTCTATAAATACCAGCTTAAGTGGTACTGAGCCCCACTCACACACCAGGATTGAGGCAATTCAATCCACACCTCGAAAAAGATCAGCTGGAGTGGGACTGAGCCCCACTCGAACACCAGGAAAGAGCCAATTCAAACCAGGCCTCGATTAATAACAGCTGGAGTGGTACCGAGACCCACTGACACACCAGGAAAGAGGCAATTAAATCCAGGTCTCTATTAATACCAGCTGGAGTGGTACTGAGTCCCACTCAAACACCAGGAAAGAGCCAAATCAATCCAGACCTCTATTAATACCAGCTGGAGTGGTACTGAGTCTCACTCACACACCAGGAAGGAGCCAATTCAATCCAGGCCTCTATTAATACCAGCTGGAGTGGTACTGAGCCCCAGTCACGCACCAGGAAAGAGCCAAGTCAATCCAGGCCTCTATTAATACCAGCTGGAGTGGTACTGAGTCCCACACACACACCAGGAAAGAGCCAATTCAATCCAGGCCTCTATTAATACCAGCTGGAGTGGTACTGAGTCTCACTCACACACCAGGAAAGAGCCAATTCAATCCAGGCCTCTATTAATCCCTGCTGGAGAGGTACTGAGTCCCACTGACAAACAAGGAAAGAGTCAATTCAATCCAGACATCTTAATACCAGCTGGAGTGGGACTGAGCCCCACTCAATCATCAGGAAGGAGCCAATTAAATCCAGACCTCTATTCACACCAGCTGGAGTGGTACTGTGTCCCACTCACTCACCAGTAAAGAGTCAATTCAATCCAGACCTCTTATTAACACCAGCTGGAGAGGTACTGAGCCGCACTCACACACCAGGAAGGATGCCAATTCAATCCAGACCTCTATTAATACCAGCTGGAGTGGGACTGAGCCCCACTCGCACACCAGGAAGGAGCCAATTCAAACCAGACCTCTATTAATACCAGCTGGAGTGGTACTGAGCCCAACTCACTCACCAGGAAAGAGGCAATTCAATCCAGGTCTCTATTAATACCAGCTGGAGTGGTACTGAGCCCCACTGACTCACCTGGTAGGAGCCAATTCAATCCAGACCTCTATTAATACCAGCTGGAGACGTACTGATCCCCACCCACTCACCAGGAAAGAGCCAATTCAATCCAGACCTCTATTAATACCAGCTGGAGTGGTACTGAGCCCCACTCACTCACCAGGATGGATCCTATTCAATCCAGACCTCTATTAATACCAGCTGGAGTGGTGCTGAGTCCCACTCACTCACCAGGATGGAGCCAATTAAATCCAGACCTCTATTAATGCCAGCTGGAGTGGTACTGAGCCCCACCCACTCACCAGGAAAGAGCCAATTCAATCCAGACCTCTATGAGTACAAGCTGGTGTGGTACTGAGTCCCTATCACGCACCAGCATAGAGGCAATTCAATCAAGATCTCTATGAATACCAGCTGGAGTGGTACTGAGTCCCACTGAAACAACAGGAAAGCGCCAGATCAATCCACACCTCTATAAATACCAGCTGCAATATTACCGAGTCCCACTCACACACCAGGAAAGAGGCAATTAAATCCAGGCCTATATTAATACCAGCTGAAGTGGTACTGAGCCCCACTCACACAGCAGGAAAGAGCCAATTCAATCCAGGCCTCTATAAATACCAGCAGAAATGTTACTGAGCCCCACTCACACACCAGGAAAGAGGCAATACAATCCACACCTCGATAAATACCAGCTGGAGTGGGACTGAGCCACAGTCGCACACCAGGGAAGAGCCAATTCAATCCAGACCTCTAATAAAACCAGCTGGAATGGTACCGAGACACACTGACACACCAGGAAGAGGCAATTAAATCCAGGTCTCTATAAATACCAGCTGGAGTGGTACTGAGTCCCACTCACACACCAGGAAAGAGCCAGTTCAATCCAGACCTCTATTAATACCAGCTGGAGTGGTACCGAGTCCCACTCACACACCAGGAAAGAGGCAATAAAATCCAGGCCTCTATTAATACCAGCTGGAGTGGTACTGTGCCCCACTCACTCACCAGGAAAGAGCCAATTCAATCCAGTCCTCGACAAATACCAGTTGAAGTGGTCCTGAGCCCAACTCACACACCAGAAAAGAGCCAATTCAATCTAGGCCTCTATTAATACCAGCTGGAGTGGTACTGAGTCCCACTCACACACCAGGAAAGAGAAATATCAATCCACACCTCTATAAATACCAGCTGCATTGTTACCGAGTCCCACTCACACACCAGGAAAGAGGCAATTAAACCCAGGCCTCTATTAATACCAGCTGGAGTGGTACTGAGTCCCACTCACACACCAGGAAAGAGAAATATCAATCGACACCTCTATAAATACCAACTGCAGTGTTACCGAGTCCCACTCACACACCAGGAAAGTGGCAATAAAATCCATGCTTCTATTAATAACAGCTGGAGTGGTACTGAGTCCCACTCACACACCAGGAAAGAGCCAATTCAATCCAAGCCTCGGCAAATAACAGCTGAAGTGGTACTGAGCCCCACTCACACACCAGGAAAGAGCCAATTCAATCCAGGCCTCTATAAATACCAGCTTAAGTGGTACTGAGCCCCACTCACACACCAGGATTGAGGCAATTCAATCCACACCTCGAAAAAGATCAGCTGGAGTGGGACTGAGCCCCACTCGAACACCAGGAAAGAGCCAATTCAAACCAGGCCTCGATTAATAACAGCTGGAGTGGTACCGAGACCCACTGACACACCAGGAAAGAGGCAATTAAATCCAGGTCTCTATTAATACCAGCTGGAGTGGTACTGAGTCCCACTCAAACACCAGGAAAGAGCCAAATCAATCCAGACCTCTATTAATACCAGCTGGAGTGGTACTGAGTCTCACTCACACACCAGGAAGGAGCCAATTCAATCCAGGCCTCTATTAATACCAGCTGGAGTGGTACTGAGCCCCAGTCACGCACCAGGAAAGAGCCAAGTCAATCCAGGCCTCTATTAATACCAGCTGGAGTGGTACTGAGTCCCACACACACACCAGGAAAGAGCCAATTCAATCCAGGCCTCTATTAATACCAGCTGGAGTGGTACTGAGTCTCACTCACACACCAGGAAAGAGCCAATTCAATCCAGGCCTCTATTAATCCCTGCTGGAGAGGTACTGAGTCCCACTGACAAACAAGGAAAGAGTCAATTCAATCCAGACATCTTAATACCAGCTGGAGTGGGACTGAGCCCCACTCAATCATCAGGAAGGAGCCAATTAAATCCAGACCTCTATTCACACCAGCTGGAGTGGTACTGTGTCCCACTCACTCACCAGTAAAGAGTCAATTCAATCCAGACCTCTTATTAACACCAGCTGGAGAGGTACTGAGCCGCACTCACACACCAGGAAGGATGCCAATTCAATCCAGACCTCTATTAATACCAGCTGGAGTGGGACTGAGCCCCACTCGCACACCAGGAAGGAGCCAATTCAAACCAGACCTCTATTAATACCAGCTGGAGTGGTACTGAGCCCAACTCACTCACCAGGAAAGAGGCAATTCAATCCAGGTCTCTATTAATACCAGCTGGAGTGGTACTGAGCCCCACTGACTCACCTGGTAGGAGCCAATTCAATCCAGACCTCTATTAATACCAGCTGGAGACGTACTGATCCCCAGTCACACACCAGGAAAGAAGCAATTCAATCCTTATCTCTATTATTACCAGCTGGAGTGGTACTGATCCCCACTCACTCACCAGGAAGGAGCCAATTCAAACCAATCCTCTTTTGATGCCAGCTGGAGTGGTACTGAGCCCCTGTCACGCACCAGGCAAGGGCCAATTCAATCCAGGCCTCTATTAATACCAGCTGGAGAGGTACTGAGTCCCACTCACACACCAGGAAAGAGTCAATTCAATCCAGACCCCTATTAATACCAGCTGGAGTGGACCTGAGTCCCACTCACACACCAGGAAAGAGTCAATTCAAACCAGGCCTCTATTAATACCAGCTGGAGTGGAACTGAGTCCCACACACACACCAGTAAAGAGACAATTCAATCCAGACCTCTATTAATACCAGCTGGAGTGGAACTGAGTCCGACTCACACACCAGGAAAGAGCCAATTAAATCCAGACCTCTGTTAATACCATTTGGAGTGTTACTTAGTCCCACTCACACACCAGGGAAGAGCCAATTCAATCCAGGCCTCTATTAATACCAGCTGGAGCGGACTGAGCCCCACTCACACACCAGGAAGGAGCCAATTCAGTCCAGAACTCTATTAACACAAGCTGGAGTGGTACTGAGTCCCACTCACTCACCACGAAAGAGCCAATACAATCTAGACCTCTATTAACACCAGCTGGAGTGGTACTGATTCCCACACACTCACCAGTAAAGAGTTATTTCAATCCAGACCTCTTATTAACACCAGCTGGAGAGGTACTGAGCCCCACTCACACACCAGGAAGGTGCCAATTCAATCCAGACCTCTATTCATACCTGCTGGAGTGGTACTGTGCCCCACTCACTCACCAGGAAGGAGCCAATTCAAACCAGACCTCTATTAATACCAGCTGGAGTGGAACTGAGCCCAAGCCAAACACCAGGAAAGAGCCAAATCAAACCAGACCTCTACTAATACCAGCTGGAGTGGTACTGAGTCCATCTCAAACACCAGGAAAGAGCCAAATCAATGCAGACCTCTATTAATACCAGCTGGAGTGGTACTGAGCCCACTCAAACAGCAGGAAAGAGCCAAATCAATCCAGACCTCTATTAATACCAGCTGGAGTGGTACTGAGTCCCACTCACACACCAGGACAGAGGCAATTCAATCCACACCTCGATAAATACCAGCTGGAGTGGGACTGAGTTCCACTCACACACCAGGAAAGAGGCAATTCAATCCACACCTCTATAAATACCAGCTGCAGTATTACCGAGTCCCACTCACACACCAGGAAAGAGGCAATTAAATCCAGGCCTATATTAATACCAGCTGGAGTGGTACTGAGTCCCACTCACTCACCAGTGAACAGTCAATTCAATCCAGACCTCTTATTAACACCAGCCGGAGAGGTACTGAGCCGCACTCACACACCTGGACGGATGCCAATTCAATCCAGACCTCTATTTATACCAGCTGGAGTGGGACTGAGCCCCACTCACACACCAGGAAGGAGCCAATTCAAACCAGACCTCTATGAGTACAAGCTGGTGTGGTACTGAGCCCCACTCACTCACCAGGATGGAGCCAATTCAATCCAGACCTCTATTAATACCAGCTGGAGTGGTACTGAGCCCCACTCACTCACCAGGATGGATCCTATTCAATCCAGACCTCTATTAATACCAGCTGGAGTGGTACTGAGCCCCACTCACTCACCAGGATGGAGCCAATTAAATCCAGACCTCTATTAATGCCAGCTGGAGTGGTACTGAGCCCCACCCACTCACCAGGAAAGAGCCAATTCAATCCAGACCTCTATGAGTACAAGCTGGTGTGGTACTGAGTCCCTATCACGCACCAGCATAGAGGCAATTCAATCACGATCTCGATGAATACCAGCTGGAGTGGTACTGAGTCCCACTGAAACAACAGGAAAGCGCCAGATCAATCCACACCTCTATAAATACCAGCTGCAGTATTACCGAGTCCCACTCAGACACCAGGAAAGAGGCAATTAAATCCAGGCCTATATTAATACCAGCTGGAGTGGTACTGAGTCCCACTCACACACCAGGTAAGAGCCAATTCAATCCAGACCTCTATAAATACCAGCTGAAGTGGTACTGAGCCCCACTCACACAGCAGGAAAGAGCCAATTCAATCCAGGCCTCTATAAATACCAGCTGAAGTGTTACTGAGCCCCACTCACACACCAGGAAAGAGGCAATACAATCCACACCTCGATAAATACCAGCTGGAGTGGGACTGAGCCACACTCACACACCAGGGAAGAGCCAATTCAATCCAGACCTCTAATAAAACCAGCTGGAGTCGTACCGAGACACACTGACACACCAGGAAAGAGGCAATTAAATCCAGGTCTCTATAAATACCAGCTGGAGTGGTACTGAGTCCCACTCACACACCAGGAAAGAGCCAATTCAATCCAGACCTCTATTAATACCAGCTGGAGTGGTACCGAGTCCCACTCACACACCAGGAAAGAGGCAATAAAATCCAGGCCTCTATTAATACCAGCTGGAGTGGTACTGAGTCCCACTCACACACCAGGAAAGAGCCAATTCAATCCAGTCCTCGACAAATACCAGTTGAAGTGGTCCTGAGCCCCACTCACACACCAGGAAAGAGCCAATTCAATCTAGGCCTCTATTAATACCAGCTGGAGTGGTACTGAGTCCCACTCACACACCAGGAAAGAGAAATATCAATCCACACCTCTATAAATACCAGCTGCAGTGTTACCGAGTCCCACTCACACACCAGGAAAGAGGCAATTAAATCCAGGCCTCTATTAATACCAGCTGGAGTGGTACTGAGTCCCACTCACACACCAGGAAAGAGAAATATCAATCGACACCTCTATAAATACCAACTGCAGTGTTACCGAGTCCCACTCACACACCAGCAAAGAGGCAATACAATCTATGCTTCTATGAATAACAGCTGGAGTGGTACTGAGTCCCACTCACACACCAGGAAAGAGCGAATTCAATCCAAGCCTCGGCAAATAACAGCTGAAGTGGTACTGAGCCCCACTCACACAACAGGAAAGAGCCAATTCAATCCAGGCCTCTATAAATACCAGCTTAAGTGGTACTGAGCCCCACTCACACACCAGGATTGAGGCAATTCAATCCAAACCTCGAAAAAGATCAGCTGGAGTGGGACTGAGCACCACTCACACACCAGGAAAGAGCCAATTCAATCCACACCTCTATTAATACCAGATGGAGTGGTACTGAGTCACACTCGAACACCAGGAAAGAGCCAATTCAAACCAGGCCTCTATTAATAACAGCTGGAGTTGTACCGAGACCCACTGACACACCAGGAAAGAGCCAAATCAATCCAGACCTCTATTAATACCAGCTGGAGTGGTACTGAGTCTCACTCACACACCAGGAAGGAGCCAATTCAATCCAGGCCTCTATTAATACCAGCTGGAGTGGTACTGAGCCCCAGTCACGCACCAGGAAAGAGCCAAGTCAATCCAGGGCTCTATTAATACCAGCTGGAGTGGTACTGAGTCCCACTCACACACCAGGAAAGAGCCAATTCAATCCAGGCCTCTATTAATACCAGCTGGAGTGGTACTGAGTCCCACTCACACACCAGGAAAGAGCCAATTTAATCCAGGCCTCTATTAATACCAGCTGGAGAGGTACTGAGTCCCACTGACAAACCAGGAAAGAGTCAATTCAATCCAGACATCTGAATACCAGCTGGAGTGGGACTGAGCCCCACTCAATCACCAGGAAGTAGCCAATTCAATCCAGACCTCTATTCACACCAGCTGGAGTGGTACTGTGTCCCAATCTCTCACCAGTAAAGAGTCAATTCAATCCAGACCACTTATTAACACCAGCTGGAGAGGTACTGAGCCGCACTTACACAACAGGAAGGATGCCAATTCAATCCAGACCTCTATTAATACCAGCTGGAGTGGGACTGAGCCCCACTCGCACACCAGGAAGGAGCCAATTCAAACCAGACCTCTATTAATACCAGCTGGCGTGGTACTGAGCCCAACTCACTCACCAGGAAAGAGCCAATTCAATCCAGACCTCTATGAGTACAAGCTGGTGTGGTACTGAACCCCACTCACTCACCAGGATGGAGCCAATTCAATCCAGACCTCTATTAATTCCAGCTGGAGTGGTACTGAGTCCCACTCACTCACCAGAAATGAGCCAATTCAATCCAGACCTCTATAAATAACAGCTGAAGTGGTCCAGAGCCCCACTCACACACCAGGGAAGAGCCAATTGAATCCACACATCGATAAATACCAGCTGGAGTGGGACTGAGTCCCACTCACAAACCAGGAAAGAGGCGATTCAATCCACACCTCTATTAATACCAGCTGGAGTGTTACTGAGTCCCACTCACACACCAGGGAAGAGCAAGTTCAATCCAGGCATCTATTAATACCAGGTGGCGCGTACGGACCTCCACTCAGACACCAGGAAAGAGCCAATTCAATCCAGACATCTTAATACCAGCTGGAGAGGGACTGAGCCCCAGTCAATCACCAGGAAGGAGCCAATTCAATCCATATCTCTATTAACACCAGCTGGAGTGGTACTGAGTCCCACTCACTCACCATTAAAGAGGCAATTCAATCCACACCTCGATAAATACCAGCTGGAGTGGGACTGAGTCCCACTCACACAACAGGAAAGAGCCAATTCAATCCAGACCGCCAATAATACCAGCTGGAGTGGTACTGAGCCCCACTCACACACCAGGAAGGAGCCAATTCAATCCAGACCTCTATTAATACCAGCTAGAGTGGTACTGAGCCCCACTCACTCACCAGGATCGAGCCAATTCAATCCAGACCTCTATTAATACCAGCTGGATTGGTACTGAGTCCCACTCACTCACCAGGATGGAGCCAATTCAATCCAGACCTCTATTAATAACAGCTGGAGTGGTACTGAGCCCCACTCACTCACCAAGAAAGAGCCAAATCAATCCAGACCTCTATGAGTACAAGCTGGTGTGGTACTGAGTACCGACCACACACCAGCAAAGAGGCAATTCAATCCAGGTCTCTATGAATACCAGCTGGAGTGGTACTGAGACCCACAGAAACACCAGGAAAGAGCCAATTCAATCCAGACCTCTATTAATACCAGCTGGAGTGGTACTGAGCCCCACTCACACACCAGGAAGGAACCAATTCAATCCAGACCTCTATTAATACCAGCTGGAGTGGTACTGAGTCCCACGCACTCACCAGGATGGAGCCAATTCAATCCAGACCTCTATTAATACCAGCTGGAGTGGTACTGCGCCCCACTCACTCACCAGGAAAGAGCCAATTCAATCCAGACCTCCATTAATACCAGCTGGAGTGGTACTGAGCCCCACTCACTCACCAGGAAGGAGCCAATTCAACCCAGACATCTATTAATACCAGCTGGAGTGGTACTGAGCCTCTGTCACTCACCAGGATGGTGCCTATTCAATCCAGACCTCGATTAATACCAGCTGGTGTGGTACTGAGCCCCACTCTCTCACCAGGAAAGAGCCAATTTAATCCAGACCTCTATGAGTACAAGCTGGTGTGGTACTGAGTCCATATCACACACCACCAAAGAGGCAATTCAATCCAGGTCTCTATGAATACCAGCTGGAGTGGTACTGAGTCCCACTCAAACAACAGGAAAGCGCCAAATCAATCCAGACCTCTATTAATATCAGCTGGAGTGGTACTGAGTCCCACTCACACACCAGGAAAGAGGCAATTCAATCCAGACCTCGATAAAAACCAGCTGGAGTGGCACTGAGTCCGAATCACACGCCAGGAAAGAGGCAATTCAATCCAGCTCTCTATTAATACCAGCTGGAGTGGTACTGAGACCCACTGACTCACCAGGTAGGAGCCAATTCAATCCAGACCTCTATTAATACCAGCTGGAGAGGTACTGATCCCCAGTCACACACCAGGAAAGTGGCAATTCAATCCTTATCTCTATTAATACCAGCTGGAGAGGTACTGATCCCCAGTCACACACCAGGAAAGAGGCAATTCAATCCTTATCTCTATTAATACCAGCTGGAGTGGTACTGATCCCCACTCACACACCAGGAAGGTGCCAATTCAAACCAATCCTCTTTTGATACCAGCTGGAGTGGTACTGAGCCCCTGTCACGCACCAGGAAAGAGCCAATTCAATCCAGGCCTCTATTAATACCAGCTGGAGAGGTACTGAGTCACACTCACACACCAGGAAAGAGTCAATTCAATCCAGACCTCGATAAATACCAGCTGGAGTGGGACTGAGTTCCACTCACACACCAGGAAAGAGGCAATTCAATCCACACCTCTATAAATACCAGCTGCAGTATTACCGAGTCCCACTCACACACCAGGAAAGAGGCAATTAAATCCAGGCCTATATTAATACCAGCTGGAGTGGTACTGAGTCCCACTCACTCACCAGTGAACAGTCAATTCAATCCAGACCTCTTATTAACACCAGCCGGAGAGGTACTGAGCCGCACTCACACACCTGGACGGATGCCAATTCAATCCAGACCTCTATTTATACCAGCTGGAGTGGGACTGAGCCCCACTCACACACCAGGAAGGAGCCAATTCAAACCAGACCTCTATGAGTACAAGCTGGTGTGGTACTGAGCCCCACTCACTCACCAGGATGGAGCCAATTCAATCCAGACCTCTATTAATACCAGCTGGAGTGGTACTGAGCCCCACTCACTCACCAGGATGGATCCTATTCAATCCAGACCTCTATTAATACCAGCTGGAGTGGTACTGAGCCCCACTCACTCACCAGGATGGAGCCAATTCAATCCAGACCTCTATGAGTACAAGCTGGTGTGGTACTGAGTCCCTATCACGCACCAGCATAGAGGCAATTCAATCACGATCTCGATGAATACCAGCTGGAGTGGTACTGAGTCCCACTGAAACAACAGGAAAGCGCCAGATCAATCCACACCTCTATAAATACCAGCTGCAGTATTACCGAGTCCCACTCAGACACCAGGAAAGAGGCAATTAAATCCAGGCCTATATTAATACCAGCTGGAGTGGTACTGAGTCCCACTCACACACCAGGTAAGAGCCAATTCAATCCAGACCTCTATAAATACCAGCTGAAGTGGTACTGAGCCCCACTCACACAGCAGGAAAGAGCCAATTCAATCCAGGCCTCTATAAATACCAGCTGAAGTGTTACTGAGCCCCACTCACACACCAGGAAAGAGGCAATACAATCCACACCTCGATAAATACCAGCTGGAGTGGGACTGAGCCACACTCACACACCAGGGAAGAGCCAATTCAATCCAGACCTCTAATAAAACCAGCTGGAGTCGTACCGAGACACACTGACACACCAGGAAAGAGGCAATTAAATCCAGGTCTCTATAAATACCAGCTGGAGTGGTACTGAGTCCCACTCACACACCAGGAAAGAGCCAATTCAATCCAGACCTCTATTAATACCAGCTGGAGTGGTACCGAGTCCCACTCACACACCAGGAAAGAGGCAATAAAATCCAGGCCTCTATTAATACCAGCTGGAGTGGTACTGAGTCCCACTCACACACCAGGAAAGAGCCAATTCAATCCAGTCCTCGACAAATACCAGTTGAAGTGGTCCTGAGCCCCACTCACACACCAGGAAAGAGCCAATTCAATCTAGGCCTCTATTAATACCAGCTGGAGTGGTACTGAGTCCCACTCACACACCAGGAAAGAGAAATATCAATCCACACCTCTATAAATACCAGCTGCAGTGTTACCGAGTCCCACTCACACACCAGGAAAGAGGCAATTAAATCCAGGCCTCTATTAATACCAGCTGGAGTGGTACTGAGTCCCACTCACACACCAGGAAAGAGAAATATCAATCGACACCTCTATAAATACCAACTGCAGTGTTACCGAGTCCCACTCACACACCAGCAAAGAGGCAATACAATCTATGCTTCTATGAATAACAGCTGGAGTGGTACTGAGTCCCACTCACACACCAGGAAAGAGCGAATTCAATCCAAGCCTCGGCAAATAACAGCTGAAGTGGTACTGAGCCCCACTCACACAACAGGAAAGAGCCAATTCAATCCAGGCCTCTATAAATACCAGCTTAAGTGGTACTGAGCCCCACTCACACACCAGGATTGAGGCAATTCAATCCAAACCTCGAAAAAGATCAGCTGGAGTGGGACTGAGCACCACTCACACACCAGGAAAGAGCCAATTCAATCCACACCTCTATTAATACCAGATGGAGTGGTACTGAGTCACACTCGAACACCAGGAAAGAGCCAATTCAAACCAGGCCTCTATTAATAACAGCTGGAGTTGTACCGAGACCCACTGACACACCAGGAAAGAGCCAAATCAATCCAGACCTCTATTAATACCAGCTGGAGTGGTACTGAGTCTCACTCACACACCAGGAAGGAGCCAATTCAATCCAGGCCTCTATTAATACCAGCTGGAGTGGTACTGAGCCCCAGTCACGCACCAGGAAAGAGCCAAGTCAATCCAGGGCTCTATTAATACCAGCTGGAGTGGTACTGAGTCCCACTCACACACCAGGAAAGAGCCAATTCAATCCAGGCCTCTATTAATACCAGCTGGAGTGGTACTGAGTCCCACTCACACACCAGGAAAGAGCCAATTTAATCCAGGCCTCTATTAATACCAGCTGGAGAGGTACTGAGTCCCACTGACAAACCAGGAAAGAGTCAATTCAATCCAGACATCTGAATACCAGCTGGAGTGGGACTGAGCCCCACTCAATCACCAGGAAGTAGCCAATTCAATCCAGACCTCTATTCACACCAGCTGGAGTGGTACTGTGTCCCAATCTCTCACCAGTAAAGAGTCAATTCAATCCAGACCACTTATTAACACCAGCTGGAGAGGTACTGAGCCGCACTTACACAACAGGAAGGATGCCAATTCAATCCAGACCTCTATTAATACCAGCTGGAGTGGGACTGAGCCCCACTCGCACACCAGGAAGGAGCCAATTCAAACCAGACCTCTATTAATACCAGCTGGCGTGGTACTGAGCCCAACTCACTCACCAGGAAAGAGCCAATTCAATCCAGACCTCTATGAGTACAAGCTGGTGTGGTACTGAACCCCACTCACTCACCAGGATGGAGCCAATTCAATCCAGACCTCTATTAATTCCAGCTGGAGTGGTACTGAGTCCCACTCACTCACCAGAAATGAGCCAATTCAATCCAGACCTCTATAAATAACAGCTGAAGTGGTCCAGAGCCCCACTCACACACCAGGGAAGAGCCAATTGAATCCACACCTCGATAAATACCAGCTGGAGTGGGACTGAGTCCCACTCACAAACCAGGAAAGAGGCGATTCAATCCACACCTCTATTAATACCAGCTGGAGTGTTACTGAGTCCCACTCACACACCAGGGAAGAGCAAGTTCAATCCAGGCATCTATTAATACCAGGTGGCGCGTACGGACCTCCACTCAGACACCAGGAAAGAGCCAATTCAATCCAGACATCTTAATACCAGCTGGAGAGGGACTGAGCCCCAGTCAATCACCAGGAAGGAGCCAATTCAATCCATATCTCTATTAACACCAGCTGGAGTGGTACTGAGTCCCACTCACTCACCATTAAAGAGGCAATTCAATCCACACCTCGATAAATACCAGCTGGAGTGGGACTGAGTCCCACTCACACAACAGGAAAGAGCCAATTCAATCCAGACCGCCAATAATACCAGCTGGAGTGGTACTGAGCCCCACTCACACACCAGGAAGGAGCCAATTCAATCCAGACCTCTATTAATACCAGCTAGAGTGGTACTGAGCCCCACTCACTCACCAGGATCGAGCCAATTCAATCCAGACCTCTATTAATACCAGCTGGATTGGTACTGAGTCCCACTCACTCACCAGGATGGAGCCAATTCAATCCAGACCTCTATTAATAACAGCTGGAGTGGTACTGAGCCCCACTCACTCACCAAGAAAGAGCCAAATCAATCCAGACCTCTATGAGTACAAGCTGGTGTGGTACTGAGTACCGACCACACACCAGCAAAGAGGCAATTCAATCCAGGTCTCTATGAATACCAGCTGGAGTGGTACTGAGACCCACAGAAACACCAGGAAAGAGCCAATTCAATCCAGACCTCTATTAATACCAGCTGGAGTGGTACTGAGCCCCACTCACACACCAGGAAGGAACCAATTCAATCCAGACCTCTATTAATACCAGCTGGAGTGGCACTGAGCACCACTCACTCACCAGGATGGAGCCAATTCAATCCAGACCTCTATTAATACCAGCTGGACTGGTACTGAGTCCCACGCACTCACCAGGATGGAGCCAATTCAATCCAGACCTCTATTAATACCAGCTGGAGTGGTACTGCGCCCCACTCACTCACCAGGAAAGAGCCAATTCAATCCAGACCTCCATTAATACCAGCTGGAGTGGTACTGAGCCCCACTCACTCACCAGGAAGGAGCCAATTCAACCCAGACATCTATTAATACCAGCTGGAGTGGTACTGAGCCTCTGTCACTCACCAGGATGGTGCCTATTCAATCCAGACCTCGATTAATACCAGCTGGTGTGGTACTGAGCCCCACTCTCTCACCAGGAAAGAGCCAATTTAATCCAGACCTCTATGAGTACAAGCTGGTGTGGTACTGAGTCCATATCACACACCACCAAAGAGGCAATTCAATCCAGGTCTCTATGAATACCAGCTGGAGAGGTACTGAGTCCCACTCAAACAACAGGAAAGCGCCAAATCAATCCAGACCTCTATTAATATCAGCTGGAGTGGTACTGAGTCCCACTCACACACCAGGAAAGAGGCAATTCAATCCAGACCTCGATAAAAACCAGCTGGAGTGGCACTGAGTCCGAATCACACGCCAGGAAAGAGGCAATTCAATCCAGCTCTCTATTAATACCAGCTGGAGTGGTACTGAGACCCACTGACTCACCAGGTAGGAGCCAATTCAATCCAGACCTCTATTAATACCAGCTGGAGAGGTACTGATCCCCAGTCACACACCAGGAAAGTGGCAATTCAATCCTTATCTCTATTAATACCAGCTGGAGAGGTACTGATCCCCAGTCACACACCAGGAAAGAGGCAATTCAATCCTTATCTCTATTAATACCAGCTGGAGTGGTACTGATCCCCACTCACACACCAGGAAGGTGCCAATTCAAACCAATCCTCTTTTGATACCAGCTGGAGTGGTACTGAGCCCCTGTCACGCACCAGGAAAGAGCCAATTCAATCCAGGCCTCTATTAATACCAGCTGGAGAGGTACTGAGTCACACTCACACACCAGGAAAGAGTCAATTCAATCCAGACCTCGATTAATACCAGCCTGACTGGACCTGAGTCCCACTCACACACCAGGAAAGAGTCAATTCAAACCAGGTCTCTATTAATACCAGCTGGAGTGGAACTGTGTCCCGCTCACACTCCAAGAAAGAGTCAATTCAAACCAGGTCTCCATTAATAACAGCTGGAGTGGAACTGAGTCCCACTCACACACCAGGAAAGAGTCAATTCAATCCAGACATCTTAATACCAGCTGGAGTGGGACTGAGCCCCACTCAATCACCAGGAAGGAGCCAATTCAATCCAGACCTCTATTAACACCAGCTGGCGCGTACGGAGCCCCACTCACACACCAGGAAAGAGCCAATTCAATCCAGGCCTGTATTAATACCAGCTGGCGCGTACGGAGACCCACTCACACACCAGGAAAGAGCCAATTCAATCCAGACCTCTTAATACCAGCTGGAGTGGGACTGAGCCCCACTCAATCACCAGGAAGGAGCCAAATCAATCCAGACCTCTATAAAAACCAGCTGGAGTGGTACTGAGTCCCACTCACTCACCAGTAAAGAGGCAATTCAATCCACACCTCGATAAATACCAGCTGGAGTGGGACTGAGTCCCACTCACACACCAGAAAAAAGGCAATTCAATCCACACCTCTATTAATACCAGCTGGAGTGGGACTGAGCCCCACTCACACACCAGGGAAGAGCCAATTCAATCCATACCTCTATTAATACCAGCTGGAGTGGGACTGAGTCCCACTCACTCACCAGGAAAGTGTCAATTCAATCCAGGCATCTATTAATACCAGCTGGAGTGGTTCTGAGCACCAGTCACGCACCAGGAAAGAGCCAAGTCAATCCAGGCCTCTAGTCATACCAGCTGGAGTGGAACTGAGTCCCCCACACACACCAGGAAAGAGTCAAGTCTATCCAGGCCTCTATTAATACCAGCTGGAGAGGTACTGAGTCCCAATCACACACCAGGAAAGAGTCAATTCAATCCAGACCTCTATTAATACCAGCTGGAGTGGACCTGAGTCCCACTCACACACCAGGAAAGAGTCAATTCAATCCAGACCTCTATTAATACCAGCTGGAGTGGAACTGAGTCCGACTCACACGCCAGGAAAGAGCCAATTAAATCCAGACCTCCATTAATACCAGCTGGATTGGAACTGAGTCCCACGCACACACCAGGGAAGAGCCAATTCAATCCAGGCCTCTAATAATACCAGCTGGCGCGTACGGACCTCCACTCACACACCAGGAAAGAGCCAATTCAATCCAGAACTCTTAATACCAGCTGGAGTGGGACTGAGCCCCAGTCAATCACCAGGAAGGAGCCAATTCAATCCAGACCTCTAGTAATACCAGCTGGAGTGGTACTGAGTCCCACTCACTCACCAGCAAAGAGGCAATTCAATTGACACCTCGAAAAATACCAGCTGGAGTGGGACAGAGTCCCACTCACACACCAGGAAAGAGGCCATTCAATCCACACCTCTATTAATACCAGCTGGAGTGGTTCTGAGCACCACTCACACACCAGGGAAGAGCAAATTCAATCCATACCTCTATTAATACCAGCTGGAGTGGTACTGAGCCCCACTCACTCACCAGGAAGGAGCCAATTCAAACCAGACCTCTATTAATACCAGCTGGAGTGGTACTGAGCCCCACTCACACACCAGGGAAGAGCCAATTCAATCCAGGCCTCTATTAATACCAGCTGGCGCGTCCGGACCTCCACTCACACACCAGGAAAGAGCCAATTCAATCCAGACATCTTAATACCAGCTGGAGTAGGACTGAGCCCCAGTCAATCACCAGGAAGGAGCCAATTCAATCCAGACCTCTATTAACACCAGCTGGAGTGGTACTGTGTCCCACTCACTCACCAGTAAAGAGGCAATTCAATCCACACCTCTATAAATACCAGCTGGAGTGGGACTGAGTCCCACTCACACACACAAGGAAAGAGGCAATTCAATCCACACCTCTATTAATACCAGCTGGAGTGGTTCTGAGCCCCACTCACACACCAGGGAAGAGCAAATTCAATCCATACCTCTATTAATACCAGCTGGAGTGGTACTGAGCCTCACTCGCACACCAGGAAAGAGCCAATTCAATCCAGACCTCTATTAATACCAGCTGGAGTGGGACTGAGCCCCACTCACTCACCAGGATGGAGCCAATTCAATCCAGACCTCTATTAATAACAGCTGGAGTGGTACTCAGCCCCACTCACTCACCAGGAAAGAGCCACTTCAATCCAGACCTCTATGAGTACAAGCGGGTGTGGTACTGAGCCACACTCACTCACCAGGATGGAGCCAATTCAATTTAGACCTCTATTAATACCAGCTGGAGTGGTACAGAGCCCCACTCACTCACCAGGATGGAGCCAATTCAATCCAGACCTCTATTAATACCAGCTGGAGTGGTACTGAGCCCCACTCGCACACCAGGATGGAGCCAATTCAATCCAGACCTCTATTAATACCAGCTGGACTGGTACTGATTCCCACTCACGAACCAGGATGGAGCCAATTCAATCCAGACCTCTATTAATACCAGCTGGAGTGGTACTGAGCCCCACTCACTCACCAGGAAAGAGCCAATTCAATCCAGACCTCTATGAGTACAAGCTGGTGTGGTACTGAGTCCCTATCACACACCAGAAAAGGGGCAATTCAATCCAGTTCTCTATGAATACCAGCTGGAGTGGTACTGAGTCCCACCCAAACACCAGGAAAGAGCCAAATGAATCCAGACCTCTATTGATACCAGCAGGAGTGGTACTGAGACCCACTCACACACCAGGAAAGAGCCAATTCAATCCAGGCCTCGATCAATACCAGCTGAAGTGGTACTGAGCCCCACTCACACACCAGGATTGAGGCAATTCAATCCAAACCTCGATAAATACCAGCTGGAGTGGGACTGAGCCCCACTCACACACCAGGAAAGAGCCAATTCAATCCAGACGTCTATTAACATCAGCTGGAGTGGTACCGAGACCCACTGACACACCAGGAAAGAGGCAATTAAAACCAGGTCTCTATTAATACCAGCTGGAGTGGAACTGAGTCTCACTCACACCAGGAAAGAGTCAATTCAATCCAGGCCTCTATAAATACCAGCTGAAGTGGTACTGAGCCCCACTCACACACCAGGAAAGAGCCAATTCAATCCAGGCCTCTATTAATACCAGCTGGAGTGGTACGGAGCCCCAGTCACGCACCAGGAAAGAGCCAAGTCAATACAGGCCTCTATTCATACCAGCTGGAGTGGAACTGAGTCCCACACACACCAGGAAAGGGCCAGGTCAATCCAGGCCTCTATTAATACAAGCTGGAGAGGTACTGAGTTCCACTCACACACCAGGAAAGAGTCAATTCAATCCATACCTCTATTAATACCAGCTGGAGTGGTACTGAGTCCCACTCACACACCGGGAAAGAGGCAATTCAATCCAGACGTCTATTAATACCAGCTGGAGTGGAACTGAGTCCGACTCACACACCAGGGAAGAGCCAATTCAATGCAGGCCTCTATTAATACCAGCAGGAGTGGTACTGAGTCCCACTCACACTCCAGGAAAGAGCCAATTCAATCCAGGCCTCGATCAATACCAGCTGAAGTGGTACTGAGCCCCACTCACACACCAGGATTGAGGCAATTCAATCCACACCTCGATAAATACCAGCTGGAGTGGGACTGAGCCCCACTCACACACCAGGAAAGAGCCAATTCAATCCAGACGTCTATTAACACCAGCTGGAGTGGTACCGAGACCCACTGACACACCAGGAAAGAGGCAATTAAAACCAGGTCTCTATTAATACCAGCTGGAGTGGTACTGAGTCTCACTCACACCAGGAAAGTGTCAATACAATCCAGGCCTCTATAAATACCAGCTGAATTGGTACTGAGCCCCACTCACACACCAGGAAAGAGCCAATTCAATCCAGGCCTCTATTAATACCAGCTGGAGTGGTACGGAGCCCCAGTCACGCACTAGGAAAGAGCCAAGTCAATCCAGGCCTCTATTCATACCAGCTGGAGTGGAACTGAGTCCCCCACACACACCAGGAAAGGGCCAAGTCAATCCAGGCCTCTATAAATACCAGCTGAAGTGGTACTGAGCCCCACTCACACACCAGGAAAGAGCCAATTCAATCCAGGCCTCTATTAATACCAGCTGGAGTGGTACGGAGCCCCAGTCACGCACCAGGAAAGAGCCAAGTCAATCCAGGCCTCTATTCATACCAGCTGGAGTGGAACTGAGTCCCCCACACACACCAGGAAAGGGCCAAGTCAATCCAGGCCTCTATTAATACCAGCTGGAGAGGTACTGAGTTCCACTCACACACCAGGAAAGAGTCAATTCAATCCAGACCTCTATTAATACCAGCTGGAGTGGTACTGAGTCCCACTCACACACCAGGAAAGAGGCAATTCAATCCAGACGTCTATTAATACCAGCTGGAGCGGAACTGAGTCCGACTCACACGCCAGGGAAGAGCCAATTCAATGCAGGCCTCTATTAATACCAGCTGGAGTGGGACTGAGCCCCACTCAATCACCAGGCAGGAGCCAATTCAATCCAGACGTCTATTAATACCAGCTGCAGTGGTAATGAGTCCCACCAACTCACCAGGAAAGAGTCAATTCAATCCAGACCTCTTATGAACAACAGCTGGAGAGGTACTGAGCCGCACTCACACACCAGGAAGGATGCCAATTCAATCCAGACTTCTATTAATACCAGCTGGAGTGGGACTGAGCCCCATTCACTCACCAGGAAGGAGCCAATTCAAACCAGACCTCTATTAATGCCAGCTAGAGTGATACTGAGCCCCACTCACACACCAAGAAAGAGCCAATTCAATCCAGACCTCTATTAATACCAGCTGGAGTGGTACTGAGCCCCACTCACTCACCAGGATGGAGCCAATTCAATCCAGACCTCTCTTAATACCAGCTGGAGTGGTACTGAGCCCCACTCACTCTCCAGGAAAGAGCGAATTCAATCCAGACCTCTATGAGTACAAGCTGGTGCGGTACTGAGCCCCACTCACTCACCAGGAAGGATGCCAATTCAATGCAGACCTCTATTCATACCAGGTGGAGTGGGACTGAGCCCCACGCAGTCACCAGGAAAGAGCCAATTCAATCCAGACCTCTATGAGTACAAGCTGGTGTGGTACTGAGCCCCACTCACTCTCCAGGATTGGGCCAATTCAATCCAGACCTCTATTAATACCAGCTGGAGTGGTACTGAGTCCCACTCACTCACCAGGATGGAGCCAATTCAATCCAGACCTCTATTAATACCAGCTGGAGTGGTACTGAGTCCCACTCACTCACCAGGATGGAGCCAATTCAATCCAGACATCTATTAATACCAGCTGGAGTGGCACTGAGCCCCACTCACTCACCAGGAAAGAGCCAATTCAATCCAGACCTCTATGAGTACAAGCTGGTGTGGTACTGAGCCCAACTCACTCACCAGGATGGAGCCAATTCAATCCAGACCTCTATTAATACCAGCTGGAGTGGTACTGAGCCCCACTCACTCACCAGGATGGAGCCAATTCAATCCAGACCTCTATTAATACCAGCTGGAGTGGTACCGAGCGCCACTCACTCACCAGGAAGGAGCCAATTCAATCCAGACCTCTATTAATACCAGCTGGAGTGGTACTGAGCCCCATTCCCTCACCAGGATGGAGCCAATTCAATCCAGACCTCTATTAATACCAGCTGGAGTGGTACTGAGTCCGACCCACACAAAAGGAAAGAGCCAATTCAATCCAGACGTCTATTAATACCAGCTGGAGTGGAACTGAGTCCCACTCACACACCGGTAAAGAGGCAATTCAATCCAGACGTCTAGTAATACCAGCTGGAGTGGAACTGAGTCCCACTCATACACCAGGGAAGAGCCAATTCAATCCAGGCCTCTATCAATACCAGCTGGCGCGTAGGGAGCCCCTCTCACACACCAGGAAAGAGCCAATGCAATCCAGACCTCTTAATACCAGCTGGAGTGGGACTGAGCCCCTCTCAATCACCAGGAAGGAGCCAATTCAATCCAGACCTCTATTAATACCAGCTGGAGTGGTACTGAGTCCCACTCACTCACCAGTAGAGAGTCAATTCAATCCAGACCTCTTATTAACACCAGCTGGAGAGGTACTGAGCCGCACTCACACACCAGGAAGTGTGCCAATTCAATCGAGACCTCTATTAATACCAGCTGGTCTGGGACTGAGTCCCACTCACTCACCAGGAAGGAGCCAATTCAATCCAGACCTCTATTAATACCAGCTGGAGTGGTACTGAGCCCCACTCACTCACCAGGATGGAGCCAATTCAATCCAGACCTCTATTAATACCAGCTGGAGTGGTACTGAGCCCCACTCACTCACCAGGAAAGAGCCAATTCAATCCAGACCTCTATGAGTACAAGCTGGTGTGGTACTGAGTCCCACTCACTCACCAGGATGTAGCCAATTCACTCCAGACCTCTATTAATACCAGCTGGAGTGGTACTAAGCACCACTTACTCACCAGGAAGGTGCCAATTCAATCCAGACCTCTATGAGTACAAGCTGGTGTGGTACTGAGTCCCTATCACACACCAGCTAAGGGGCAATTCAATCCAGGTCTCTATGAATACCAGCTGGAGTGGTACTGAGTCCCACTCAAACACAAGGAAAGCGCCAAATCAATCCAGACCTCTATTAATACGAGCTGGAGTGGTACTGAGTCCCACTCAAACACCAGGAAAGCGCCAAATCAATCCAGACCTCTATTAATACCAGCTGGAGTGGTACTGAGTCCCACTCAAACACCAGGAAAGAGGCAAATCAATCCAGACCTCTATTAATACCAGCTGGAGTGGGACTGAGTCCCACTCACACACGAGGATAGAGGCAATTCAATCCAGGCCTCGATAAAAACCAGCTGGAGTGGCACTGAGTCCGAATCACACGCCAGGAAAGAGGCAATTCAATCCTTATCTCTATTAATACCAGATGGAGTGGTACTGATCCCCACTCACACCACAGGAAGGAGCCAATTCAAACCAATCCTCTTTTGATACCAGCTGGAGTGGTACTGAGCCCCTGTCACGCACCAGGAAAGAGCCAATTCAATCCAGGCCTCTATTATTACCAGCTGGAGAGCTACTGAGTCCCACTCACACATCAGGAAAGAGTCAATTCAATCCAGCCCTCTATTAATACCAGCTGGAGTGGACCTGAGTCCCGCGCACACACCAGGAAAGAGGCAATTAAATCCAGACCTCTATTAATACCAGCTGGAGTGTTACTGAGTCCTACTCACACACCAAGGAAGAGCCAATTCAATCCAGGCCTCTATTAATACCAGCTGGCGCGTACGGAGCCCCACTCACGCACCAGGAAAGAGCCAATTCAATCCAGACCTCTTAATACCAGCTGGAGTGGTACTGAGCCCCACTCAATCACCAGGAAGGAGCCAATTCAATCCAGACCTCTATTAACACCAGCTGGAGTGGTACTGAGTCCCACTCACTCACCAGTAAAGAGTCAATTCAATACAGACCTCTTATTAACACCTGCTGGAGAGGTACTGAGCCGCACTCACACACCAGGAAGGATGCGAATTCAAACCAGACCTCTATTAATACCAGCTGGAGTGGGACTGAGCACCACTCACAAACCAGGAAAGAGCCAATTCAATCCAGACCTCTATTAATAACAGCTGGAGTGGTACTGAGCCCCACTCACACACCAGGATGTAGCCAATTCAATCCAGACCTCTATTAATACCAGCTGGAGTGGTACTGAGTACCACTCACTCACCAGGAAAGAGCCAATTCAATCCAGACCTCTATGAGTACAAGCTGGTGTGGTACTGAGCACCACACACTCACCAGGATGGAGCCAAGTCAGTCCAGACCTCTATTAATGCCAGCTGGAGTGTTCCTGAGCCACACTCACTCACTCACCAGGATGGAGCCAATTCAATCCGGAACTCTATTAATACCAGCTGGAATGGTACTTTGCCCCACTCACTCACCAGGAAGGAGCCAATTCAATCCAGACCTCTATTAATACCAGCTGGAGTGGTACTGAGCCCCACTCACTCACCAGGATGGAGCCAATTCAATCCAGACCTCTATTAATACCAGCTGGAGTGGTACTGAGTCCCACTCACTCACCAGGATGGAGCCAATTCAATCCAAACCTCTATTAATACCAGCTGGAGTGGTACTGAGCCCAACTCACTCACCAGGAAAGAGCCAACTCAATCCAGACCTCTATGAGTACAAGCTGGTGTGGTACTGAGTCCCTATCACACACCAGCAAAGAGGCAATTCAATCCAGCTCTCTATGAATACCAGCTGGAGTGGTACTGAGCCCCTGTCACGCACCAGGAAAGAGCCAATTCAATCCAGGCCTCTATTAATACCAGCTGGAGAGGTACTGAGTCCCACTCACACATCAGGAAAGAGTCAATTCAATCCAGACCTCTATTAATACCAGCTGGAGTGGACCTGAGTCCCACGCACACACCAGGAAAGAGGCAATTCAAACCAGGCCTCTATTAATACCAGCTGGAGTGCAACTGAGTCCCACACACACACCAGGAAAATGTCAATTCAATCCAGACCTCTATTAATACCAGCTGGAGTGGAACTGAGTCCGACTCAATCACCAGGAAGGTGCCAATTCAATCCAGACCTCTATTAACACCAGCTGGAGTTGTACTGAGTCCCACTCACTCACCAGTAAAGAGTCAATTCAATCCAGACCTCTCATTAACACCTGCTGGAGAGGTACTGAGCCGCACTCACACACCAGGAAGGATGCCAATTCAAACCAGACCTCTATTAATACCAGCTGGAGTGGGACTGAGCCCCACTCACACACCAGGAAAGAGCCAATTCAATCCAGGCCTCTATTAATACCAGCTGGAGAGGTAGTGAGTAGCTCTCACACACCAGGAAAGAGTCAATTCAATCCAGACCTCTATTAATACCAGCTGGAGTGGACCTGAGTCCCACACAAACACCAGGAAAGAGTCAATTCAATCCAGACCTCTATTAATACCAGCTGGAGTGGAACTGAGTCCCACTCACACACCAGGAAAGAGCCAAATCAATCCAGGCCACTGCTAATACCAGCTGGAGTTGAGCTGAGCCCCACTCAGACACAAGAAAAGAGCCAATTCAATCCAGACAACTATTAATACCAGCTGGAGTGGTACTGAAACTCAGTCGCACAACAGGAAAGAGCCAATTCAATCCAGTCCTCTATTAATATCAGCTGGAGAGGTACTGAGTCCCATTCAGACTCCAGCAAAGAGCCAATTCAATCCAGACATCTATTAATACCATCTGGAGTGGTACTGAGTCCCATTCAGACACCAGCAAAGAGCCAATTCAATCCAGTCCTCTATTAATATCAGCTGGTGTGGTACTGATTCCCAATCAGACTCCAGCAAAGAGGCAATTCAATCCAGACATCTATTAATACCAGCTGGAGTGGTACTGAGACCCTGTCCCAAACCAGGAAAGAGCCAATACAATCCAGACCTCTATTAAAATCAGCTGAACTGGTACTGAGCCCCACTCACGCACCAGGAAAGAGCCAATTCAGTCCAGGCCTCCATTAATACCATCTGGAGTTGTACTGAGTCTCACTCACGCACCAGGAAAGAGCCAGTTCAATCGAGACCTCTATTAATACCAGTTGGAGTGGCACTGAGACCCACTGACACACCAGGAAAGAGCGAATTCTATCCAGGCCTCTATTAATTCCAGCTGGAGTGGTACTGAGTCTCACTCACGCACCAGGAAAGAGCCAGTTCAATCGAGACCTCTATTAATACCAGTTGCAGTGGCACTGAGCCCCACTCACGCACCAGGAAAGAGCCAATTCAATCCAGGCCTCCATTAATACCATCTGGAGTGGTACTGAGTCTCACTCACGCACCAGGAAAGAGCCAGTTCAATCGAGACCTCTATTAATACCAGTTGGAGTGGCACTGAGACCCACTGACACACCTGGAAAGAGCGAATTCTATCCAGGCCTCTATTAATTCCAGCTGGAGTGGTACTGAGTCCCACTCATACACCAGGAAAGAGCCAACTCAATACAGACCTCCACTAATACCAGCTGGAGTGGTACTGAGCCCCACTCACTTTCCAGAAAAGAGCCAATTCAATCCAGGACTCTGTTAATGCAAGCTGGAGAGGACTTAACTCCAATTCGCACACCAGGAAAGAGCCAATTCAATCCAGGCCTCTATTAAATCCAGCTGGAGTGGTACTGAGCCCCACTCATAAAGCAGGACAGAGACAATTCAATTCTGACATCTCATTAATACCGGCTGGAGTGGTACTGAGCCCCACTCACACGCCAGAAAAGAGCCAATTCAATCCAGACCTCTATGAGTACAAGCTGGTGTGGTACTGAGCACCACTCACTCACCAGGATGGAGCCAAGTCAGTCCAGACCTCTATTAATACCAGCTGGAGTGTTACTGAGCCACACTCACTCACTCACCAGGATGGAGCCAATTCAATCCGGAACTCTATTAATACCAGCTGGAATGGTACTTTGCCCCACTCACACACCAGGAAGGAGCCAATTCAATCCAGACCTCTATTAATACCAGCTGGAGTGGTACTGAGCCCCACTCACTCACCAGGATGGAGCCAATTCAATCCAGACCTCTATTAATACCAGCTGGAGTGGTACTGAGCACCACTCACTCACCAGGAAAGAGCCAATTCAATCCAGACCTCTATGAGTACAAGCTGGTGTGGTACTGAGCACCACTCACTCACCAGGATGGAGCCAAGTCAGTCCAGACCTCTATTAATACCAGCTGGAGTGTTACTGAGCCACACTCACTCACTCACCAGGATGGAGCCAATTCAATCCGGAACTCTATTAATACCAGCTGGAATGGTACTTTGCCCCACTCACTCACCAGGAAGGAGCCAATTCAATCCAGACCTCTATTAATACCAGCTGGAGTGGTACTGAGCCCCACTCACTCACCAGGATGGAGCCAATTCAATCCAGACCTCGATTAATACCAGCTGGAGTGGTACTGAGTCCCACTCACTCACCAGGATGGAGCCAATTCAATCCAAACCTCTATTAATACCAGCTGGAGTGGTACTGAGCCCAACTCACTCACCAGGAAAGAGCCAACTCAATCCAGACCTCTATGAGTACAAGCTGGTGTGGTACTGAGACCCTATCACACACCAGCAAAGAGGCAATTCAATCCAGGTCTCGATGAATACCAGCTGGAGTGGTACTGAGCCCCTGTCACGCACCAGGAAAGGGCCAATTCAATCCAGGCCTCTATTAATACCAGCTGGAGAGGTACTGAGTCCCACTCACACATCAGGATAGAGTCAATTCAATCCAGACCTCTATTAATAGCAGCTGGAGTGGACCTGAGTCCCACTCACACACCAGGAAAGAGTCAATTCAAACCAGGCCTCTATTAATACCAGCTGGTGTGGTACTGAGCCCCACTCACACATCAGGAAAGAGTCAATTCAAACCAGACCTCTATTAATACCAGCTGGAGAGGTACTGAGTCCCACTCACACACCAGGAAAGAGTCAATTCAATTCAGACCTCTATTAATACCAGCTGGAGTGGACCTGAGTCCCCCTCACACACCAGGAAAGAGTCAATTCAAACCAGGCCTCTATTAATACCAGCTGGAGTGGAACTGAGTCCCACACACACACCAGAAAATAGTCAATTCAATCCAGACCTCTTTTAATACGAGCTGGAGTGGACCTGAGTCCCACTCACACACCAGGAAAGAGTCAATTCAAACCAGGTCTCTATTAATAACAGCTGGAGTGTTACTGAGTCCCACTCACACACCAGGGAAGAGTCAATTCAATCCAGGCCTCTATTAATACCAGCTGGTGCGTACGGAGCCCCACTCAAACACCAGGAAAGAGCCAATTCAATCCAGACCTCTTAATACCATCTGGAGTGGTACTGAGTCCCACTCAAACACCAGGAAAGCGCCAAATCAATCCAGACCTCTATTAATATCAGCTGGAGTGGTACTGAGTCCCACTCAAACACCAGGAAAGAGCCAAATCAATCCAGACCTCTATTAATACCAGCTGGAGTGGCACTGCGTCCCACTCACACACCAGGAACGAGGCAATTCAATCCAGGCCTCGATAAAAACCAGCTGGAGCGGCACTGAGTCCGAATCACACGCCAGGAAAGAGGCAATTCAATCCTTATCTCTATTAATACCAGCTGGAGTGGTACTGATCCCCACTCACCCACCAGGAAATAGCCAATTCAAACCAATCCTCTTTTGATACTAGCTGGAGTGGTACTGAGCCCCTGTCACGCACCAGGAAAGAGCCAATTCAATCCAGGCCTCTATTAATACCAGCTGGAGAGGTAGTGAGTAGCTCTCACACACCAGGAAAGAGTCAATTCAATCCAGACCTCTATTAATACCAGCTGGAGTGGACCTGAGTCCCACACAAACACCAGGAAAGAGTCAATTCAATCCAGACCTCTATTAATACCAGCTGGAGTGGAACTGAGTCCCACTCACTCACCAGGAAAGAGCCAAATCAATCCAGGCCACTGTTAATACCAGCTGGAGTTGAGCTAAGCCCCACTCAGACACAAGAAAAGAGCCAATTCAATCCAGACAACTATTAATACCAGCTGGAGTGGTACTGAAACTCAGTCGCACAACAGGAAAGAGCCAATTCAATCCAGTCCTCTATTAATATCAGCTGGAGAGGTACTGAGTCCCATTCAGACTCCAGCAAAGAGCCAATTCAATCCAGACATCGATTAATACCATCTGGAGTGGTACTGAGTCCCATTCAGACACCAGCAAAGAGCCAATTCAATCCAGTCCTCTATTAATATCAGCTGGAGTGGTACTGAGTCCCAATCAGACTCCAGCAAAGAGGCAATTCAATCCAGACATCTATTAATACCAGCTGGAGTGGTACTGAGACCCTGTCCCAAACCAGGAAAGAGCCAATACAATCCAGACCTCTATTAAAATCAGCTGGACTGGTACTGAGCCCCACTCACGCACCAGGAAAGAGCCAATTCAGTCCAGGCCTCCATTAATACCATCTGGAGTTGTACTGAGTCTCACTCACGCACCAGGAAAGAGCCAGTTCAATCGAGACCTCTATTAATACCAGTTGGAGTGGCACTGAGACTCACTGACACACCAGGAAAGAGCGAATTCTATCCAGGCCTCTATTAATTCCAGCTGGAGTGGTACTGAGTCTCACTCACGCACCAGGAAAGAGCCAGTTCAATCGAGACCTCTATTAATACCAGTTGCAGTGGGACTGAGCCCCACTCACGCACCAGGAAAGAGCCAATTCAATCCAGGCCTCCATTAATACCATCTGGAGTGGTACTGAGTCTCACTCACGCACCAGGAAAGAGCCAACTCAATACAGAAGTCCACTAATACCAGCTGGAGTGGTACTGAGCCCCACTCACTTTCCAGAAAAGAGCCAATTCAATCCAGGACTCTGTTAATGCAAGCTGGAGAGGACTTAACTCCAATTCGCACACCAGGAAAGAGCCAATTCAATCCAGGCCTCTATTAAATCCAGCTGGAGTGGTACTGAGCCCCACTCATAAAGCAGGACAGAGACTATTCAATTCTGACATCTCATTAATACCGGCTGGAGTGGTACTGAGCCCCACTCACACGCCAGAAAAGAGCCAATTCAATCCAGGCCTCTATTAATACAAGCTGGAGTGGTACTGAGCACAACCCATACACCAGAAAAGAGCAAATTCAATCCAGGCCTGTATTAATATCAGCTGGAGTGGTACTGAGACCCACTCACACACCACGAAAGAGCGATTTCAAACCAGATCTCTATTAATGCATGCTGGAGTGGTACTAATCCCCACTCACACACCGGGAAAGGTCCAATTCAATCCAGGCCTCTATCAATACAAGCTGAAGTGCTACTGAGCCCAACTCATACACCGGAAAAGAGCCAATTCAATCCAGGCATCTGTTAATATCAGCTGGAGTGGTACTGAGTCCCACTCGCACACCAGGAAAGAGCCAATTCAATCCAGGCCTCCATAAATACCATCTGGAGTGGTACTGAGTCTCACTCACACACCAGGAAAGAGCCAATTCAATCGAGACCTCTATTAATACCAGTTGGAGTGGTACTGAGTGCCACTCACACAGCAGGAAAGAGCCAATTCAATCCAGGCCTCTATTGATACCAGCTGGAGTGGTACTGATTCCCACTCACACACCAGGAAAGAGCCAATTCAATCCAGATCTCGATTCATACCAGCTGGGGTGGTACTGTGTACCACTCACACACCAGGAATGAGACAATTCAATGCAGGCCTCCATTAATACCATCTGGAGTGGTACCGAGTCTCACCCACTCACCAGGGAAGAGCCAATTCAATCGAGACCTCTATTAATGTCAGCTGGAGTGGGACTAGTCCCACTCACAAACCAGGAAAGCGCCAATTCAATCCAGGCCTCTATTAATACCAGCTGGAGGGGTAATGAGTCACACTCACACACCAGGAAAGAGCCCATTCCATCCAGGCCTCTATTAATAACAGTTGGTCTGGTACTGAGCCCCAGTGACATCACCAGGGAAGTGCCAATTCAATCCAGGTCTCTATTAATACGAGCTGGTGTGTTACCTTGTGCCTCTCACACAGCAGGGAAGAGCCAATTCAATACAGGTCTCTGTTAGTTCCAGCTGGAGTGGTATTGAGTCCCACTCACACGCCAGGAAGGAGCCAATTCAATCCAGGCCTCCATTAATACCAGTTGGTATGGTATTGAGTCCCACTCAAACTCCCGGAAAGGGCCAATTCAATCCAGGCCTCCGTTAATACCAGTTGGAATGGTATTGAGTCCCACTCACATACCAGGAAAGAGCCATTTCCATCCAGGCCTCCATTAATACCAGCTGGAATGGTATTGCGTCCGACTCACTCACCAGGAAAGAGCCAAATCAATCCAGACCTCTATTAATACCAGCTGGAGAGGTTCTGAGTCCCACTCACACACCAGGAAATAGCCAATTCAGTCCAGGCTTCTGTTAATAGCATCGGGAATGGTGCTGTGTCCCACTCACACACAAGGAAAGAGCCAATTCCATCCAGGCCTATATTAATCCCAGCTGGAGTGGTACTGAGTCCCACTGACACAGCAGGAAAGAGCCAATGCAATCCAGACTTCTATTGATATCAGTTGGATTGGTACCGAGCCCCTCTCACTCACCAGGCAAGAGCCAATTAATCCAGGCCTCTATTTTTTCCAGCTGTTGTAGTACTGAGCCCCACTCACATAGCGTGGAAGACCCAATTCAATCCAGGTCTCTATTAATACCAGCTGGAGCGGTAATGAGCCCCACTCACATACCATGGAAGAGCCAATTCAATCCAGGTCTCTATTAATACCAGCTGGAGCGGTACTGAATCCCAATCACGCACCAGGGAAGAGCCAATTCAATCCAGGCCTCTATTAATACCAGCTGCAGTGGTAATGAGTCCCACTCACACACCAGGATAGAGAGAGAGGGAGAGATAGAGAGAGAAAAGCCTGTGACATTTACCAGCATAGATGAAGCCATCTCGTTTAATGGATAATGCACCAGAGATCAGATTATTTGGAATCCATTCCATTATTTGTCAAAAAAATGGCTTTTTAAGTTGTTTATGATCTGGGCCTAAACCTGCATGCAGCGTGCATCCTGCCTGCTCCTATTATATTCCATGTACTCTGCTTAAGGTTTCAGCTCTAATGGTGAGAAAAGTCCTCTCACAGACCGGGTGTGGGCTGTGTGGGATGGGGGATAAAGTGCTGTGTGTGGAGATGGAGAATGGGACTTGTGAGGAAGGTAGAATGGGACATGCAAGAGTGGAGGTCGAATGCTTAGCGTTAGCAGAGTTGAATGGGATATGATTGAAACAATGGAAAGAGTCGGGCGAGAAGCAATAGAATCAGACCAGTTGGAAGAGAGGTAGAATCAGAGCAATGAGTGGAGAGGTAGAATCAGAGCGATGAGAGGAGCGGTGGAATCGGAGCAGTGAGTAGAGAGGTAGAATCTGAGCAGTGGGAAGAGAGGTAGAATCAGAGCAGTGAGAGGGGAGGTAGAATCAGAGCAGTGAGAGGAGAGGTAGAATCAGAACGGTCAGAAAAGAGGTAGAATCAGAGCAGTGAGAAGAGAGGTAGAATCACAGCAGTGAGAGGAGAGGTAGAATCAGAGCAGTGAGAGGAGAGGTAGAATCACAGCAGTGAGAGGAGAGGTAGAATCAGAACGGTCAGAAAAGAGGTAGAATCAGAGCAGTGAGAAGAGAGGTAGAATCACAGCAGTGAGAGGAGAGGTAGAATCAGAGCAGTGAGAGGAGAGGTAGAATCAGAACCGTGAGAGGAGAGGTAGAATCAGAGCAGTGAGAAGAGAGGTAGAATCAGAGCAGTGAGAAGAGAGGTAGAATCACAGCAGTGAGAAGGTAAGTAGAATCAGACCAGTGGGAAGAGAGGTAGAATCAAAGCAGTGAGAGGGGAGGTAGAATCAGAGCAGTGAGAGGAGAGGTAGAATCAGAACGGTCAGAAAAGAGGTAGAATCAGAGCAGTGAGAAGAGAGGTAGAATCACAGCAGTGAGAGGAGAGGTAGAATCAGAGCAGTGAGAGGAGAGGTAGAATCAGAACCGTGAGAGGAGAGGTAGAATCAGAGCAGTGAGAAGAGAGGTAGAATCACAGCAGTGAGAGGAGAAGTAGAATCAGACCACTGTGAAGAGAGGTTGAATCAGACCACTGGGAAGAGAGGTAGAATGGGGCAAGAGATAGCAGAGCAAGAATGGGACGTCAGCCCTGAGATGGACTGCGACCTGGGACGAGTTGAAAAACGGGACATGTGGAGACAGGTAGAAGGAGGACAATGAAAAGAGAGCGACAAGAGGACACAGAGAAGAGAGGTACATTGGGACATATGACAATAGCAGACAATAGAACTCTTAGAGGAGAGGTGGATTCGGAATGGAAAGAATTGGAGGTGAGTTGATATTAATGAGGATAGAGACGATGGGATATGTGGGACAGCCCAGTGTTTCCTGTAAGCTGTATGTGTCTATCGTCACACAGAAAGCTGGACTATATATCAGTTTTAAATAAACAGGCTGCTCACACCTTCATTAACGTAAGCTGTCCATGCACAATAAATTAGTGCTTAGAGGACTTTGTAGCCCAAAGAGTACAAAGAAAATTCAGAGGGAACATTGGTCTGCGGCCTTTTTCATATCTTCCACTTGACGAGAGATCTACCTATATTTAAGTGACCAATCAGAATGACACAGGAGCTAGAATAACCTGCATTTCTCTCTTACGTCAGTCCCCCAATATTGCCAATCACATCTGCTGAAACCTACAGTTTTTCTCCCAACGATTCAGATTTTGTGTGAAGGAATTTTACAAACGCATGCTCCGCCCCTTTGTTTGTTTTGCCCTTTTCCAGAGATTTTGCACACAACTGGTGAGAGGTGGTAACTACCTTAAATGGTCACCACGCTCTCTCATACCACTCCCGTTCCCTTAATTTATACATCAGAAATCGTTTGCTATTACCTTTGATGTCTCATGCAACTTGACTGTATCCCTGTTTTCACTCCCATTGCTTTCTGTTTATCCCCATGGATGCTGCTTTTCTTTATCACTCTCCCAGCCTGCTACATGTCCTTTACTCCTTCTATATAAATGCATACAGATTTGTTTTTAAAAAGAGTGAATCGTGCTTAATAACTCATGCAAAGGAGGATATATCCGGCAATGCAGCAGCTTATCACTGAATGGTTCATTTAATTTATGTCTTTAAGTGCTGCGGATTGTGGGGTAACCAACGGCTTTCCGATTAAATGAAGAACGTTAAATGCAGAACGCTGAAAAAAATAAAGAAAAGGAACTAATCTTGCAGGCAATTCTGCTAAGTATGTAGTCAGTTATATTATTTATCATAGAGAGTAACTTTGTTTCTGTTGACAGTGATAACAATGGAATACAACAGGAAGATGTTTAAAATAATGGAAAGAAACATTATTTATTGTATATAAATCTACTCTCCGGTGATGTCGGCCACATTTGTACCAAATATATCAATTCCTTTCAGTGCACAATGTAATGTATTTATAGCTAGAAGAATTGGAGCCATTTTAATAAGTATTTTGGAGATTGTTTTTAGCTCAGCCTCAATCCTTTCTTCCAAGATATCCAGAGTGTTCATCATTAAAGTCACCTGACCCCGTTTCTCATTTACAACTAAAATAAAAGCAAAATACTGCGGATGCTGGAAATCTGAAATAAAAACAAAAAATTCTGGAACCACTCAGCAGGACTGGCAGCATCTGTGGAAAGAGAAGCACAGTTAACGTTTCGTTAACTGTCAGTTCCGAAGAACGGTCACTGACCCGAAACGTTAACTCTGCTTCTCTTTCCACAGATGCTGCCAGACCTGTTGAGTGGTTCCAGCATTTCTTGTTTTTATTTCTCACTTACAACTGCCGCCTGATGGTACACTAGGTTGTAATGTAGTCAGTGAACAACTAAACAGACATTAACGTTACTTGAAAGTACAGTTTGAAACAAAACCTACTTTAATTCAAGAGGGAAAATCAGATTTGAGCAGCCACTACAGGTTAGACAACTTTACAACAGGGAAATAAGACGACTATTTTCAAATATGTGAAGCACACAACAGCATGCACGGAACTGGCAGAAATGAACACGATTAGTACCTGTTTTTCTTATTAATTCATGGGATGTGGGCGTCACTGGCCAGGCCAGCATTTATTGCCCATCCCTAATTGCCCTTGAGAAGGCAGTGGTGAGCTGCCTTCTTGAACCGCTGCAGTCCTTGTGGGGTAGGTACACCCACAGTGCTGTGAGGAAGGGAGTTCCAGGATTTTGACCCAGCGACAGTGAAGGAACGGCGATATAGTTCCAAGTCAGAATGGTGTGTGACTTGGAGGGGAACTTGCAGGTGATGGTGTTCCCATGTATTTGCTGCCCTTGTCCTTCTGGTTGGCAGAGGTCGCGGTTTTGGAAGGTGCTGTCTAAGGAGCCTTGGTGCATTGCTGCAGTGCATCTTGTAGATGGTGCACACTGCTGCCACTGTGCGTCGGTGGTGGAGGGAGTGAATGTTTGTAGATGGGGTGCCAATCAAGCGGGCTACTTTGTCCTGGATGGTGTCGAGCTTCTTGAGTGTTGTTGGAGCTGCACCCATCCAGGAAAGTGGAGAGTATTCCATCACACTCCTGACTTGTGCCTTGTCGATGGTGGACAGGCATTGGGGAGTCAAGAGGTGATTTACTCGCCTCAGGATTCCGAGCCTCTGACCTGCTCTTGTCGCCACGGTTTTTACATGGCTACTCCAGTTCAGTTTTCGGTCAATGGTAGCCCGTAGGATATTGATAGTGGGGGATTCAGCGATGGTAATGCCGTTGAATGTCAAGGGGAGATGGTTAGATTCTCGCTTGTTGGAGATGGCCATTGCCTGGCAATTGTGTGGCGCGAATGTTACTTGCCACTTATCAGCCCAAGCCTGGATATTGTCCAGGTCTTGCTACATTTCTACACGGACTGCTTCAGTATCTGAGGAGTAGCGAATGGTGCTGAACATTGTGCAATCACCAACGAACATCCCCACTTCTGACCTTATGATTGAAGGAAGGTTATTGATGAAGCAGCTGAAGATGGTTGGGCCTTGGACAGTACTCTGAGGTACTCCTGCAGTGAAGTCCTGGAGCTCAGATGGTTGACCTCCAACGACCACAACCATCTTCCTTTGTGCTAGGTATGACCCCAGCCAGCGGAGGTTTTTCCCCCTGATTCCCATTGACCTCAGTTTTGCTAGGGCTCCTTGATGCCATACTCGGTCAAATGATGCCTTGATGTCAAGGGCAGTCACTCTCATCTCACCTCTTGAGTTCAGCTCTTTGATCCATGTTTGAACCAAGGCTGTAATGAGGTCAGGAGCTGAGTGGCCCTGACAGAACCCTAACTGAGCATTACTGAGCAGGTTATTGCTAAGCAAATGCCGCTTGATGGCACTGTTGATGACACCTTCCATCACTTTACTGATGATTGAGAGTAGTTTAATGGTGCGGTAGTTGGCCGGGTTGGATTTGTCCTGCTTTTTGTGTACAGGACATACCTGGGCAATTTTCCACATTGCAGGGTAGATGTCAGTGTTTTAGCTGTACTGGAACAGCTTGGCTAGGGGCACGGCAAGTTCTGGACCACAGGTTTTGAGTACTATTGCCGGAATGTTATCAGGCCCCATAGCTTTTGCAGTATCCAGTGCCTTCAGTCGTTTCTTGATATCACGTGGAGTGAATCGAATTGGCTGAAGTCTGGCATCTGTGATGCTGGGGACTTCAGGAGGAGGCCGAGATGGATCATCAACTCGGCACTTCTGGCTGAAGATTGTTGCAAATGCTTCAGCCTTATCTTTCGCACTGATGTGCTGGGCTCCCCCATCATTGAGGATGGGGATATTTGTGGAGCCACCTCCTCCAGTTAGTTGTTTAATTGTCCACCACCATTCACGGCTGGATGTGGCAGGACTGCAGAGCTTAGATCTGATCCGTTGGTTATGGGATCACTTAGCTCTGTCTATCGCATGCTGCTTACGCAGTTTGGCATGTAGGTAGTCCTGTGTTGTAGCTTCACCAGGTTGACACCTCATTTTGTGGTATGCCTGGTGCTGCTCCTGACATGCCCTCCTGCACTCTTCATTGAACCAGGGTTGGTCTCCTGGATTGATGGTAATGGTAGAGTGGGGGATATGCTGGGCTATGAGGTTACAGATTGTGTTTGAGTACAATTCTGCTGATGCTGATGGCCCACAGCGCCTCATGGATGCCCAGTTCGAAATCTATCCCATTCAACACAGTGATAGTGCCACACAACACGATGGACTGCATCCTCAATGTGAAGGCGGGACGTCATCTCCACAAGGACTGTGCGGTGGGAACTCCTGCCAATACTGTCATGGACAGATGCATCTTCGGAAGGCAGATTGGTGAGGACGAGGTCGAGTATGTTGTTCCCTCGTGTTGGTTCCCCCACCACCTGCCACAGACCCAGTCTAGCTGCCATGTCCTTTACGACTCGGCCAGCTCGATCAGTAATGATGCTACCGAGCCACTCATGGTGATGGACATTGATGTCCCCCACGCAGAGTACTTTCTGTGCCCTTGCCATCCTCAGTGCTTCCTCCAAGTGCTGTTCAACATGGAGGAGTACTGAGTCATCAGCTGAGGGAGGGCGGTAGGTGGTAATCAGTAGGAGGTTACCTTGCCCATATTTGACCTGATGCCATGAGACTTCATGAGGTCCAAAGTCGATGTTGAGGACTCCCAGGGCAACTCCCTCCCTACTTTATACCACTGTGCCACCACCTCTGCTGGGTCTGTCCTGCCAGTGGGACAGGACGTACCCAGGGATGGTGATGGCAGTGTCTGGGACATTGTCTGTTAGGTATGATTCCGTGAGTACGACTATGTCAGGCTTTTGCTTGACTAGTGTGTGGGACAGCTCTCCCAACTTTGGCACAAGCCCTCAGATGTTAGTAAGGAGGACTTTGCAGGGTCGACAGGGCTGGGTTTGCCGTTGTCGTTTCCGGTGCCTAGGTCGATGCTGGGTGGTCCGTCCGGTTTCATTCCTTTTTATAGACTTTGTAGCGGTTAGTTCCAACTGAGTAGCTTGCTAGGCCATTTCAGAGGGCATGTAAGAGTTAACCACATTGCTGTGGATCTGGAGTCACATGTGGGCCAGACCAGGTAAGGAAAGCAGATTTCCTTCCCTGAAGGACATTAGTGAACCAGATAGGTTTTTACAACAATCGACAATGGTTTCATGGCCATCATTAGTCCAGTTTTAATTCCAGATTTTTTTTATTCAGTTCAAATTCCACCTTCTGCTGTGGTGGGATTTGAACCCATGTCCCCAGAGGAATACCCTGGGTCTCTGGGTTACTAGTCCAGTGATAATACCACTGCACCACTTGCCACCGACACCAACAGCTAACAAAATATGATAGTGAATGACCGAAATTTGATAAAATATTGGGTCATCCAGTTTCTTTAAGAAACAATGATACCTGCCGTATGGGTGACATTAGGCCCAGTGAGAAATCGGAGGTGCCACAATGATGGAAGGTTTTGTGTATGGCAGAGAGAATTCTTCAGTGGCACAGTTCCGTCCCTTGATCATTGATTTTTGTTAAAATGACTGTACCGATGTCAGCTCTTTTACTCCCATGTGAAGATTTTTTGGAAATGAAAATTTAAAATGATCACCTCAAACAGCAGTGTTCTACCTTTGGTTTATTGAATAGCAAACTGGATAAATGGGAGAAAACAACTGGTAAATGTCGCATGAGTCATGGCAGTACAGGGGAAGCAGCTGATGGGGCTCTGCAAGGAGATATGTTGGGACCGGTATTGTTTTTAATTTTCTTCAATAATCTGTTTTCAGAAACTCAATGAAAATTGGTTAACTGCAGATGCGACCTGGAAAAAGGAGGAAATGTGCAGTCGAGGACTCTACTCAAAATCTCAAAAAAAGGTGTCGGGTGATATATGCAAGAAATTAGCCTATATTTTGAATTTAAAGAGTGCAAAGTGTTACACACAGTAAGAGAAATGGGAACCAGACCTATTCCGTGAACAGTAAGCACGCATTCAGAATAAATTTGCCATATAATGAATGATGCACATGAAGTGGATTGCATGCAGTCAAAGCAGACGCACAATCACCCAAGTTTAGTAGTATTGGAAACCGATAGATTCGTGGAATGGACTCTTTAAATGAGCATTGGATTTTATTCCTCGATGTGATAATGTAATGGACGCCCCGATACAGTGATGCAATGGACCCCAAAGAACTCCATGATGGAACAATGGACGAGTTGTGGAAAAGAAATTCCAGTGAAATAATGGAATAGGCTCCCATTAAACTAATATCATGAAACCCAGATATAATAATGGAATAGATTCCTGTTCGTATGCTTAATATTTTCATGTTTATGCTTCAAAAATAACTGCAAATGTTGGAAATATGAAATGAAAACGGAAAATGTCAGAAAGGTGCCTTATATCCGGTAATATCTGTCGAAAAAGGAAGGTAGGATGAACCATTCAGGCCTATAAAATGGTCACGGACCTCAACAGTTAACTGGATGGACCCATTTATATTAATGCTGGTGGAGTTGTTAACCTTTTCCAGTATTTCTAGATTTGTGTTTACTCTTCTCTTTTTCTGTATTTACACTATTTCTTTTTCACTGTTACCTGTGAAGCTGTCAGCTCTGTTTCATTTGTATTCTGTTTTGTGTATTTAATGTAACATAAGGAGTATCCTGAGAGCAATAATGCTCAATGTACAATAACACTTAAAGCGAAAAACTATCCACCAATGAATCATTGAATCATTCAGCACCGAAGATGTCCCATTCGGCCCATCATCATTCCTGTGCCAGTTCTTTGAGAGGCCTGCAAATGAGTCCCAGCCCCCTTTTCTTTCCCCATAGCAATTCACATTTGGAACATTTCAAAATATATATCAAATCGCATTTTGAACGTTCCCATGGTTTTTCCCATGGGCCCTGTCAACAACAGTGGCGGGGGGTGGGGGGAATCCTCGGTTGAGGAAAAAGGAGGTCATATCAGAAGCACCATCATGCAATATCATCATCAGAGCAGATGAGTCGAAGACGGAGAAACTAGGAGAATGGAATGGAGTCCTCACAGGAGGTAGGGTGTGAAGAAGTGTAGTCGAGGTAGCTGTGGGAGTCGGTGGGCTTATAATGGATATTAGTAGACAACCTATCGCCAGAGATGGAGACAGAGAAGTCGAGGAAGGGAAGGGAAGTGTCAGAGATGGACCATGTAAGGGTGAGAGAAGGGTGGAAATTAGACAGGGCCCTCAACCGGGTCTGGCCCATTTCCCGCACCTCTGCCCTCAACCTTCCCTTATCTCCCAGACCGTGCCAGGGTTCCCCTTGTCCTCACTTTCCACCCCCTCAGCCTCCATATCCAAAGGATCATCCACCGCCATTTCCGCCACCTCCAGTGTGATGTCACGAACAAACGCATCTTCCCTTCCCTTCCCTGGCAGCATTCCGAAGGGATCGTTCCCTCCGCGACACCCTGGTCCACTCCTCCATTACCCCCACCACCTCGTCCCCGTCCCATGGCACCTTTCCCTGCAATCGCAGGAGGTGTAATGCCTGCCCATTTACCTCCTCTCTCCTCACTATCCCAGGCCCCAAATACTCCTTTCAGGTGAAGCAGCGAGCTACTTGTACTTCTGCCAATGTAGTATACTGTATTGGCTGCTCACAATGTGCTCTGCTCTGCATTGGGGAGACCAAGCGCAGACTGGGTGACCGCTTTGCGGAACACCTCCGCTCAGTCCGCAAGCAAGACCCTGAGCTTCCGGTTGATTACAATTTCAACACTCCCCCCTGCTCTCAGCCTCACATCTCTGTCCTGGGATTGCTGCAGTGTTCCAGTGAACATCAACGCAAGCTCGAGGAACAGCATCTCATCTACCGACTAGGCACACTACAGCCTGCCGGACTGAACATTGAGTTCAATAACTGCAGAGCATGACAGCAACCCCCCCACCCCACTTTTTGCATTTATTTTTATTTCTTTTTTCTTTTTTTCTTTTTTACATTTTTTACAATCTTTCCTTTTTCTTTGCATTTATTTAATTTCATCTTAGTTTGCTTAGTTTACTTACCCACTGCTTTTTTCATGTTAGCACTTGCTGCTGTTCAATCATCAGTCCGTTAACACCTTATCTGTACTAATGCTTTGTCTTTCAACACACGATTAACATTTTGTTTGCCTTTGCTCCATGACCTTTTGGTCAGATATGTGGCCTTGTCCAATCTACACCTTCTCCTTTGTTATCTCTTGCCCCACCCCCTTCTCACTTGCTTATAACCTGTGACATTTCTAATTTTTGTCCGTTCCGAAGAAGTGTGACTTACCCGAAACATTACCTCTGCTTCTCTTTCCACAGATGCTGCCAGACCTGCTGTGTGGTTCCAGCATTGCTTGTTTCATTCCTAATACTTGTACTGTGCGATCCTACTCAGAAAATCCAAAATGCTGTCATCAGCAATTTTTTGTGATTTACTTAGTTTTTCAAAATTTCATGGAATTATTAATTTCATTCATTAATTATTTCATTCAATCCACACCCTTCAGCGACTTTGCTCTCAACTATATATATAAAATGATTCCGTTATGATAGCTTCACATTACATTAAAATGCTGCCAAAGTAAGCGGTCAGCACAAATGAAAATCATCTGTACAAACTGTGCAATTTGGTTCAGTTTGAAACGGGGAGAATCCCCTGACTAATCCACACATTTCTAAAATTAGAGATCGGGATCCTTCCACTCTAATTCCCAATCATCTCTCACAACTGTGTGACTTATTGTGGGACAGAAAACGGACTGATCTTGATAAAGTCGTGCATTTCTACATTTGGAGATCTGGTTCCATTGGACAAAGTTCAAATAATTTGACACTAGCATTACGACATGTTCCCTAATTTTAGATCGGATTAAGGATTATAACAATGGTTAGAGCCACTTGTTTACAATTGTTCAGTGGATCCCTCTCCCCACAATGGAATAGTTCTTCAATTGGACCCACCTTCAATTGAAGTGATGTCAGTAAACTGCATCAGTTTGTAACTGCATTTCATCAAGCAGGTTATTATTGTTTCCAATTGTCACTTTTGCACAAGCAGTTCATATGCAAAGACGCTGATCCAACAATGTCAACAATTTAGATTCAGATTTGGAAGAAGCTGGACACTAGCCCCTTTGCAGAAAGCTGAGCAGATGCAGAGAGTAGGAAAAGCGAGAAAAACAACGTTTTAATTTTATACCGATGCATGGCCATGTCATAATATACAAGCTATTTCCCAAATATCCCTGAGAAGCTACGGTATCATAGACTGTATTTCTAAAAGGAGAACAGCAATAATTAAAGAAAATATCTAATAAAACTGCAATCTGTACATCAGTTGGAGAACATAGAAATGGGATATAGAAAACAGAAACGTTAGATATAATGAAAAAAGCTCCAATTTAGTGACTGTAGATAAACACAGTTTTGGCAAAATATTCCACAATTGTCTCAGAATTTTAAAAGGCCAATATCAGTGCGATATCTATCCAAAATCAGGTTGTGTTCTTGGAGATGGCGATGATTAATTTAGTTCAAGTTGTCTGGGAGATACATCTCTTCATGTTGATTTAATCCGAACTATGTAAAACAACAATGGGAAAACTTACAAGCAGTTTTCAGCAGAGTGCAGGAAAATTGCGGGTTACTCTGAAAGGAAGGAACTAAATAAACACTATTGGCCTCCATGGGTGAATCAAGGCATGAGGAAAAAAATGAGGGTGAAGGAAAGAGGTAAAAATTCAGTGCATAGAAAGCAGAAGATTGCATGATAAACGAGGAAGAAAGGGATTAGCAGAGAAGTCAGAAAACAAATACGAAACCAAAGAGAAACAGTGAAGTTAAATTATCAAGGAATATAAAACAGAATAATAACATATTTTAGAGGCATATTAATAAAAAGACGGACTGGGTTGGGAATGGGACCACTAAGGAATAGATAGGATAATACCACCAAGTGGGGGTGGGGGCGGAGGGTGGAGAGAGGGAGAGATTGTTATATACATATTTTGCTTTAGTGTATATCAGGATGATAGAACAGCCAAACATGGCATTGAAGGATGAGATGAGCAATGTGATCAGTACATTTCAAATAAAATGGTGATGTGCTGAATTAGCCAACCAAACTGAAAGATGATGAAGATCCTCAGCCGGATTGATTACATCCACATACTTTATAACAATCTGGGGAGATTTAGAGACATTGTAACAAATATTTAATAATTCAAAGAAAAGGTTCATTGCCTGAAGACTGGCGGATAGCTGACGTAATTCCATATTTAAGAAGGATGACGGAACATGTGCAGAGAATTATAGCCCACTTAGCTTTACATTGGTGGTAGGAAACATAATGGAATCCCGACTAAAGGAGAGAATAGAAGAATATCTGGAAATTGAAAATATATAATGAATAGGCAGCATGGATTTCGAAGTGGCAAATCTTGCTTGTCAACTGTGTTGAATTGTTTGAAGAGGTAGCAAATAGAATAGAAAATGGTAATGCAGTATACATAATATATCTGGTGTTTCAAAATGTGTTTGATAAGATATCCCATAATAGAGCAATGAATAAAGTTAGAGAATGCGGAATCAGGGGACAACTGGCAGAATAGGTTGCTAGCTGGCCTCAAGACAGAAAGCAGACAGTGGAAGCAAAGGGTAATTACTCAGAGTGGCAGAAGTTGGGATGTGGTGTTCCACAAGGATTAGTGATGGGATCACTGATATCTAAAATCTACATTAACGATTTGGACTTTGGAATTTAAAAAAAATCTAAATCTGTGGATGGCACTGAATTGAGGTTGGATAGTCAGTACTGAGGAAGCCTGCAACAAATTAGAGGCGGACATGAATAAACATACAGAATGGCAAATACTAGGCAACTGAAGGTCACTTAATTCTTGGGAGGTGTAAGTCTTCGTGGGGAAAGGATAAAAAAGGATCTCGGAGTGCAAATCCACCAGTCACTAATAGTTCCACAACAGATTAGCAATACGATATAAAAGGAAAAAAAGCAGACAATGAAAGCGAGCTCTCGGCTTTACTTCTTGAGGGAGAGAATTGATAAGTCGGCAAGTTACTCGAAATCTTATCAAACATATTTACCAAAAGAGCAATGTGAATGTGGGACTCGCTATCCCAGGGAGAGGCTGAAGGAAATAGTATCGATACATTTCATGAGAAGCTGGACAGGCATATGAGAGAGAAGGCAGTAGAGGATTATGGTGACAGATTTAGATGAGGAAAGGTGGGAGGTTTCTTGACTGGAGCACAGATGCCAGCCTGAACTGGTTGTCTGAATGGCCCGTTTCTGTGCTCTATGTATTCATACACAAAGCTTAGAATTTGCTCTTGCTCTTGCTCATATAATGGACAATTACGTAACTCTTTCCAAAGGAAATGTGTCCACTTAGACCCCATCCATTTCTCATCTACATTTGTCCTTCAGTGAGATCATTTAAAAACACAGCATTAGTTCCCAAATGTGTGCTGAAAATACCCAGCTTTAGTTTACCCATAATACATATCTTGGCATCTTCAATGTCTTTTAATTGTCGGTCTGATTTTCTGTTATCTAGTACTTGATGAACAGAAATCTCCTCAACTGAATACAGGGAAGACAGCAGCCATTGTTCTTTAGTCCACACTGCAAATGATCTTGTCTAGTCACAGCTCCTTCCCTCTCACCGGTAACTGTCGGAGGATGATGAATACTGTTTACACCATTGGTGTCATATTTACACCCGAGATGTGCATCTGACCACATATCTACAGCGTCACTGAGACTGCCTACTTCCATCACTGGAACATCACCTGATTCTGTTCCTATCTCTGCCCAGCGGATGTTATACTTTCATCTATGCCTTTATTTACTCCATACCATTTTCAACATATTGCTAGCGGGCTTTTCATTTTCATTACGTCGGAGTGATCATTGTCGATGTAGTGTGCTTGTTTTTTTCAAGTGAGGGTAACTAATATAAAGGATCAACGATATATCTGTGTACCGACTTAACCCCTGCATAAATCAGGGCTCTTTGGAATGTATCAGCTCTGTGTGTCTGTCAGAGCTATGTGTTGAAGAGCAACTGAAGTCATTCCCTCTCACCCATGTGGGATGTCCAGTAGCCATTCAAATAGAAAGGATTTACTATTCTGCTATTGCAGTTTTTGGAGTTCCTAATGAACTGTTATCTCATCTGTTAGTAGGGTATAACGCTGCCAACTGTGTTGCGGCATTGACATCCTACTTTTTCTACCATGTTTTCACACAGCGACTTGAATAATTGAAAATGTTATGCCTGTTCCCTTTTAGTTTTCTGACACCTGCATTATGTGTACTCATCTCTGTGCATTCTACACTGGCATTGCTAACGAATGTATAGGAATCAAATGTCTGTCCAAAGATCAAGTATGAAACCAACATATTTTGCAGCAGTTTCATGTTGTGGGATTAACCTCGTCTGGATTTTATTTCATAAATGTTTTCATTGATTGCAAACGAGACAGCTCACGACTTGAGTGTAGCAAGTTACTAGATTAATGTGCTTCCACCCCAATAATTTGCTTCCGTTTGAACAGGCGTTCAATGTATTAGCTTGTTATGAATGTTGTGATAGGTCCTTTAATTTCGTGTGTGTCTGATGCAGCTTCAGAGGTCTGGCTATTGAACTGAGTTTACTGTTGGTGCTAATGCATCTTCTTGCAGGATTTACTGTGAATGAATAAACGTATTGTCACTAAAATTTATTATAAAATGAAATGTTTTTAGTTACGTTGTATCAATTTTCAGTATTGGTATCATGGGATTCTTTATTTACCTCAAGATTATGAAGTGGCAATGAATCATGGTCAGTCCTACTAATACTGACATGGACAGATGCATCTGCATCTTTTGCCTCTTATTGGTTCTCTCACCAACTGCCGCAGACCCAGTCTAAATGGTTTGCTCGGCCATTTCAGAGGGCATTTAAGAGTCAGCCACTTTGTTGTGCGTCTGAGGTCACATGTCGGCCAGATCAGGTAAGGACAGCAGATTTCCTTCCCTAATGTGCATTAATGAACCAGATGTGTTTTTAACCACAATCAGCAATAGTTTCATGGCATGAAAACAGGATATGCTAGACATACTCAGCAGGTCTGTATGCATCTGTGGAGAGAGAAGCAGAGTTCACGTTTTAGCTCAGTAACCATTGATCAGAACTAGTCTGATGGCCATCATTAAACTTGCTTTGTTTAAAATTCCAGTTCTATCAATTTAACACAAATTACACTTTTAAATCACGTGGGATTCGAACCCATGTACCCAAACCAATACCCTGGGTCTTTGGGTTAATAGGTCAATGACAATACCACAACACCATCACCCCCCAAGTTCCATGAGGTGTAGCATCCATGTCCTAACTCTGCACGGTAGAACTACAAGAACATCAGTTTAGATTATTCTGAGGTCTGCCTGGATGAGGCCTTCGCTCCTGTTTATTCCATGTTTTGAATATGAAACGAGTAATATAGGGAAATGGGTGATGACTTGGACGATGATAAGAAACATCAAAATATTCCACACAGGTTTAAAACACTGACCCTGACATAGCATCATTGTAAAAAGCGAGTGATGAACAGAAATTTCAATTAGGATGGCAGAGATGAACCTGATCCGAAAATCAGAGTTGAGAAACAGAGCAGAGAGCGCGAAGTCCAGAGATAAACTGTTATGAAAGAGACTGCAAGTGGATGTTAAATAGAGGGGGAAGACAAGCGAGATCAAAGGAAATAGAGATTCATATTCCGTGGTGACATGACTACCTAGAACTGTACTCCAGAAAGAATGTTGTCACGGAGACCGCCCTCAATGCAGCCCAGTCACTACCAGTCATGGATGAGCTGGACAAACAGCCAACCAAATCCGTACTCAGTGATGCCATTGATTCTCTAGCCAGCGGAAAAGCCCCAGGAAAAGACAGCATTACCGTGAACAACAGATGCCCCTCCACATTGTTTTCATTGATCTCACCAAAGCTTTTGACCTCGTCAGCAGACGTGTTCTCTTCAGACTACTAAAAAAGATTGGATGCCCACCAAAGCTACTAATTATCATCACCTCATACCATGACAATATGAAAGGCACAATTCAACATGGTGGCTCCTCATCAGACCCCTTTCCTATCCTGAGTGGCGTGAAACAGGGCTGTGTTCTCGCACCCACGCTTTTTGGGATTTTCTTCTCCTTGCTGCTTTCACATGCGTTCAAGTCCTCTGAAGAAGGAATTTTCCTCCACACAAGATCAGGGGCCAGGTTGTTCAACCTTGCCCGTCGAAGAGCGAAGTCCAAAGTACGGAAAGTCCTCATCAGGGAACACCTTTTGCTGACGATGCTGCTTTAACATCTCACTCTGAAGAGTGTCTGCAGAGTCTCATTGACAGGTTTGCGGCTGCCTGCAACGAATTTGGCCTAACCATCAGCCTCACGAAAACGGATATCATGGGGCAGGACGTCAGAAATGCTCCATCCATCAATATTGGCGACCACTCTCTGGAAGTGGTTCAAGAGTTCACCTACCTCGGCTCAACTATCACCAATAACCTGTCTCCCGATGCAGAAATCAACAAGCACATGGGAAAGGCTTCCACTGCTATGTCCAGACTGGCCAAGAGAGTGTGGGGAAAATGGCGCACTGACACGGAACACAAAGGTCCGAGTGTATCAGGCCTGTGTTCTCAGTACCTTGCTCGATGGCAGCGAGGCCTGGACAACGTATATCAGCCAAGAGTGACGTCTAAATTCATTCCATCTTCGCTGCCTCCGGAGAATCCTTGGTATCAGGTGGCAGGACCGGATCACCAACACAGAAGTCCTCGAGGCGGCCATCATCCCCAGCTTATACACACTACTGAGTCAGCAGCGCTTGAGATGGCTTGGCCATGTGAGCCGCATGGAAGATGGCAGGATCCCCAAAGACACATTGTACAGCGAGCTCGCCACTGGTATCAGACCTATCGGCCGTCCATGTCTCCGCTTTAAAGACGTCTTCAAACGCGACATGACATCCTGTGATATTGATCATAAGTCGTGGGAGTCAGATGCCAGCGTTCGCCAGACCTGCGGGCAGCCATAAAGACGGGGCTAAAGTGTGGCGAGTCGAAGAGACTTAGCAGTTGGCAGGAAAAAAGACAGAGGTGCAAGGGGAGAGCCAACTGCGCAACAGCCCCGACAAACAAATTTCTCTGCAGCACCTGTGAAAGAGCCTGTTACTCTGGAATTGGCCTTTATAGCCACTCCAGGCGCTGCTTCACAAACCACTGACCACCTCCAGGCGCTTATCCATTGTCTCTCGAGATAAGGAGGCCAAAGAAGAACAAAGAACAAAGAACAAAGATTATGACAGCACAGGAACAGGCCCTTCGGCCCTCCAAGCCTGCGCCGATCCAGATCCTCTCTCTAAACATGTCGCCTATTTTCTAAGGTTCTGTATCGCTTTTCTTCCTGCCCATTCATGTATCTGTCCAGATACATCTTAAAAGACGCCATCGTGCCCGCATCGACCACCTCCGCTGGCAACGCCTTCCAGGCACCCAACACCCTCTGCGTAAAGAACTTTCCACGCATATCCCCCTAAACTTTTCCCCTTTCACTTTGAACTCGTGTCCTCTATTAATTGAAGCCCCCACTCTGGGAAAAAGCCTCTTGCTATCCACCCTGTCTATACCTCTCATAATTTTGTACACCTCAATCAGGACCCCCCTCAACCTCCGTCTTTCTAATGAAAATAATCCTAATCTACTCAACCTCTCTTCATGGCTAGCACCCTCCATACCAGGCAACATCCTGGTGAACCTCCTCTGCACCCTCTCCAAAGTATCCACATCCTTTTGGTAATGTGGCGACCAGAACTGTATGCAGTATTCCAAATGTGGCCGAACCAAAGTCCTATACAACTGTAACATGACCTGCCAGCTCTTGTACTCAATACCCCGTCCGATGAAGGAAAGCATGCCGTATGCCTTCTTGACCACTCTATTTACCTGCGTTGCCACCTTCAGGGAACAATGGACCTGGAGACCCAAATCTCTCTGGACATCAATTTTCCCCAGGACTTTTCCACTTACTGTATAGTTCACTCTTGAATTGGATCTTCCAAAATGCATCACCTCGCATTTGCCCTGATTGAACTCCATCTGCCATTTCTCTGCCCAACTCTCCAATCTATCTATATTCTGCTGTATTCTCTGACAGTCCCCATCACTATCTGCTACTCCACCGATCTTAGCGTCGTCTGCAAACTTGCTAATCAGTCCACCTATACTTTCCTCCAAATCATTAATGTATATCACAAACAACAGTGGTCCCAGCACGGATCCCTGTGGAACACCACTGGTCACACGTCCCAATTTTGAGAAACTCCCTTCCACTGCTACTCTCTGTCTCCTGTTGCCCAGCCAGTTCTTTATCCATCTAGCTAGTACACCTTGGACCCCAAGCACCTTCACTTTCTCCATCAGCCTGCCATGGGGAACCTTATCAAACGCCTTACTGAAGTCCATGTATATGACATCGACAGCCCTTCCCTCATCAATCAACTTTGTCACTTCCTCAAAGAATTCTATTAAGTTGGTAAGACATGACCTTCCCTGCACAAAACCATGTTGCCTATCACTGATAAGCCCATTTTCTTCCAAATGGGAATAGATCCTATCCCTCAGTATCTTCTCGAGCAGCTTCCCTACCACTGACGTCAGGCTCAACGGTCTATAATTACCTGGATTATCCCTGCTACCCTTCTTAAACAAAGGGACAACATTAGCAATTCTCCAGTCCTCCGGGACCTCACCCGTGTTTAAGGATGCTGCAAAGATATCTGTTAAGGCCCCAGCTATTTCCTCTCTCGCTTCCCTCAGTAACCTGGGATAGATCCCATCCGGACCTGGGGACTTGTCCACCTTAATGCCCTTTAGAATACCCAACACTTCCTCCCTCCTTATGCCGACTTGACCTAGAGTAATCAAACATCTGTCCCTAACCTCAACATCCGTCATGTCCCTCTCCTCGGTGAATACCGATGCAAAGTACTCGTTTAGAATCTCACCCATTTTCTCTGAGTCCAAGCATAACATTCCTCCTTTGTCCGTTAGTGGGCGAATCCTTTCTCTAGTTACCCTCTTTCTCCTTATATATGAATAAAAGGCTTTGGGATTTTCTTTAACCCTGTTTGCTAAAGATATTTAATGACTCCTTTTAGCCCTCTTAATTCCTCGTTTCAGATTGGTCCTACATTCCCGATATTCTTTCAAAGCTTCGTCTTTCATCAGCCGCCTAGACCTTATGTATGCTTCCTTTTTCCTCTTAGCTAGTCTCACAATTTCACCTGTCATCCATGGTTCCCTAATCTTGCCATTTCTATCCTTCATTATCACAGGAACATGTCTCTCCTGCACGCTAATCAACCTCTCTTTAAAAGCCTCCCACATATCAAACGTGGATTTACCTTCAAACAGCTGCTCCCAATCTACATTCCCCAGCTCCTGCCGAATTTTGGTATAGTTGGCCTTCCCCCAATTTAGCACTCTTCCTTTAGGACCACTCTCGTCTTTGTCCATGAGTATTTTAAAGCTTACGGAATTGTGATCACTATTCCAAAGTAGTCCCCTACTGAAACTTCAACCACCTGGCCGGGCTCATTCCCAACACCAGGTCCAGTATGGCCCCATCCCGAGTTGGACTATTTACATACTGCTCTAGAAAATCCTCCTGGATGCTCCTTACAAATTCTGCTCCATCAAGACCTCTAACACTAAGTGAATCCCAGTCAATGTTGGGAAAATTAAAATCTCCTATCACCACCACCCTGTTGCTCCTACATCTTTCCATAATCTGTTTACATATTTGTACCTCTATCTCACGCTCGCTGTTGGGAGGCCTGTAGTACAGCCCCAACATTGTTACCGCACCCTTCCTATTTCTGAGTTCTGTCCATATTGCCTCACTGCTCGAGTCCTCCATAGTGCCCTCCTTCAGCACAGCTGTGGTATCCTCTTTGACCAGTAATGCAACTCCTCCACCCCTTTTACCTCCCTCTCTATCCCGCCTGAAGCATCGATATCCTGGGATATTTAGTTGCCAATCATGCCCTTCCCTCAACCAAGTCTCAGTAATAGCAATAACATCATACTCCCAGGTACTAATCCAAGCCCTAAGTTCATCTGCCTTACCTACTACACTTCTTGCATTAAAACAAATGCACCTCAGACCACCAGTCCCTTTATATTCATCATCTGCTCTCTGCCTGCTCTTCCCCTTAGTCACACTGACTTCATTATCTAGTTCCTTACAGGCTTTTGTTACTACCTCCTTCCTGTCAACTGACCAAAATTGGTTCCCATCCCCCTGCCACATTAGTTTGAACCCTCCCCAACAGCGTTAGCAAAAGCACCCCCAAGGACATTGGTTCCAGTCCGGCCCAGGTGCAGACCGTCCAATTTGTAATAGTCCCACCTCCCCCAGAACCGGTCCCAATGTCCCAAAAATCTGAACCCCTCCTTCCTGCACCATCTTTCAAGCCACGCATTCATCCTGACTATTCTTTCATTTTTACTCTGACTATCACGTGGCACTGGTAGCAATCCTGAGATTACTACCTCTGAGGTCCTGCTTTTTAACTTGGCTCCTAACTCCCTAAACTCTGCTTGTAGGACCTCATCCCGTTTTTTACCTATATCATTGGTGCCTATGTGCACAATGACAACTGGCTGTTCACCCTCCCCCTTTAGAATGTTCTGCAGCCGATCTGAGACATCCCTGACCCGTGCACCTGGGAGGCAACATACCATTCGGGAGCCTCGTTTTCGACCACAGAACCGCCTATCTACTCCCCTTACAATCGAATCCCCTACGACTATAGCCCTTCCACTCTTTTTCCCGCCCTTCTGAACAGCAGAGCCAGCCACGGTGCCATGGACCTGGCTACTGCTGCCTTCCCCTGGTGAGCCATCTCACTCAACAGTGTCCAAAAGGGTATACTTGTTTTGGAGGGAGATGACCGCAGGGGACTCCTGCACTGCCTTCCTGCTCTTTCTCTGCCTTTTGGTCATCCATTCCCTTTCTCCCTCAGCAATCCTAATCTGCGGTGTGACCAATTCACTAAACGTGCTATCCACGACCTCCTCAGCATCGCGCATGCTCCAAAGTGAGTCCATCCGCAGCTCGAGAGCCGTCATGCTGTCTAACAAGAGCTGCAGTTGGACACACTTCCTGCACGTGAAGGAGTCAGGGACATCAGCCATGTCCCTGAGCTCCCACATTGAGCAAGAGAAGCATGACACGGGTCTGAGATCTCCTGCCATTTGAAATCTTAAGCTTAACTTAGTTAAATGAAAAAGGAACGAAAGGTTTTTACCAATCACGATAAAACCAGTGAAATAGAAAAAGCCTTACCTTATAAACACCCCACCGAGTCCTTTTGTTTTGGTTAGAGGAGGAGGGCGGGTGGGAGACACTACAAGTGTGGTGTCTCGGGTTCAGAAACCGCCCAAATATATAGTGTTTTACTTACCCAGCAGCCCCCTGGCCTCCGCCGAAAACAAAAGGAAATTAAGTTTACTTTCAAACTGACCTTCCCAGCTGCTCACTCGCTCACACTCTGCTCCCGAAAAAGCTGCTGCAATGAAAGGAAAGTTATTTTAAACCGCCCAAATATATAGTGTTTTACTTACCCAGCAGCCCCCTGGCCTCCGCCGAAAACAAAAGGAAATTAAGTTTACTTTCAAACTGACCTTCCCAGCTGCTCACTCGCTCTCACTCTGCTCCCGAAAAAGCTGCTTCCCAGCTGCTCACTTGCTCACACTCTGCTCCCGAAAAAGCTGCTGCAATGAAAGGCAAAGAAAGAAGGTGAATAATTCGCAAAAAAATGATATAGCAGAAATTCCACGGCAATTAAACGTGCGAAATGTTGCTATCAGATTTTGTACTTGATCCCCGATCCTCAACCCGTCTTGGTGAATGCTCCTTTTCTTTATTTTATGCCACATACATAAATATAAGGCAAATAAAATGATAGAATTGGATCAGTTAAGTAGGGCTGGCATTGAATTAATAGGATACTGTATGTTATGAAGCTGTGACTGTTAAATATAATACTGAATGAAGCTGATTTTATTGATCTGTATTAATACCGTTTTGACTGAATGTGTTGCGTACATTTATTGAACAGATTATTTTCCCAAGGAGCTTTTCAGAGATCTCAGTAACAAGAGAAATTAGCCATGGAATGTAATCATTCCCTTTATGTTACGTGGATTTAAAGCTGATTTCCTTTAACAAACGATAGTTGTCCGGCCCTCCGGTCAAAGGCAGCGGAAAAGCGTGCATTAAAAGAGTGTCTTTAAGATACAAAGGCGCTTATGAAGAACAATATCAACAAAAACATGTATGGCACAGAACTACAGATGCAGCATCAAGACGGGTGACAAAAAGATTTGCTGAAGAATTAGGTTATATGGATCATCTTAAAAAGAATTGAAAGAGAGAGAAAGGCAGAAAGGCAGAGAGATGTAAGGAGAGAACTCCAGAGTTTAGGCTTAAGACAGACGAAAGGAATGCCACAATTGATGGAGAAATACAGATCAGGGTTGAACTAGCCGTGCCTTTGTGAAGATGTTCCAGGACAATGCAGGCATCTACCTGGCAACGTGGAAGATTCTTCAGCTGTGTGCTATACACAAAAAGCAAGGCAGATCAGATCCGGCCAATTACAGGTGTATCAGAGGTGTCAGCGTCAGTGATATCAACTGGCACTGGCTCAACAACAACCTACTCACCGATGCTCAGATTGGGTTCCCACAGGTGAGGTCCCAGAGGACTGGAGAATAGCCAATGTTGTTCCTTTGTTTAAGAAGGGTGGTAAGGATAATCCAGGAAACTATAAGCCGGTGAGCCTTACATCAGTGGTAGGGAAACTATGAGAGAGAATTCTTCGGGACAGGATTTGCTCCCATTAGAAACAAACGAACATATTAGCGAGAGACAGCATGGTTTTGTGAAGGGGAGGTCGTGTCTTACTAATTTGATTGAGTTTTCTGAGGAAGTGACGAAGATGATTGATGAGGGAAGGGCGGTGGATGTTGTCTGTATGGACTTTAGTAAAGACTTTGACAAGGTCCCGCATGGCAGACTAGTGCAAAAGGTGAAGTCACGCGGGATCAGAGGTGAGCTGGCAAGATGGATACTGAATTGGCTCAGTCACAGAAGACAGAGGGTAACAGTGGACGGGTGTTTTTCTGAATGGAGGGATGTGACTAGTGGTGTTCTGCAGGGATCAGTGCCTTGAGCTTTGCTGTTTGCAGTAGATATAAATGATTTGGAGGAAAATGTAGCTGGTCTGATTAGTAAGTTTGCGGACAACACAAAGGTTGGTGGAGTTGCGGATAATGATGAGGATTGTCAGAGGATACAGCAGGATATAGATCGGTTGGAGACTTGGGCAGAGAAATGGCAGATGAAGTTTAATCCGGACAAATGTGAGGTAATGCATTTTGGAAGGTCTAATGCAGGTGGGAGGTATACAGTAAATGGCAGAACCCTTCGGAGTATTGATAGGCAGAGAGATCTGGGCGTACAGTTCCACAGATCACTGAAAGTGGCAACGCAGGTAGATAAGGTAGTCAAGAAGGCATACGGCATGCTTGTCTTCATCGGTCGGGGCATAGAGTATAAAAATTGGCAAGTCATGTTGCAGCTGTACAGAACCTTAGTTAGGCCACACTTAGAATATTGCGTGCAATTCTGGTCGCCACATTACAAGAAGGACGTGGAGGCTTTGGAGAGGGCATAGAGGAGGTTTACCAGGATGTTGCCTGGTCTGGAGGGCATTTGCTGTGAGGAGAGGTTGGATAAACTCGGATTGTTTTCACTGGAACGACGGAGGTGGAGGGGCGACATGATAGAGGTTTACAAAGTTATGAGCGGCACGGACAGAGTGGATAGTCAGAAGCTTTTTCCCAGGGTAAAAGAGTCAGTTACTAAGGGACATAGGTTTAAGGTGTTAGGCAACGTTTAGAGGGGATGTGCGAGGCAAGTGTTTTTACACAGAGGGTGGTGAGTGCCTGGAACTTGCTGCCAGGGGAGGTGGTGGAAGCAGATACGATAGCGATGTTTAAGAGACATTTTGACAAATATATGAATAGGAAGGGAATAGAGGGATATGGGCCCCGGAAGTGCAGAAGGTGTTCGTTTAGGGAGGCATCAAGATCGGCGCAGGCTTAGAGGGCCGAATGGCCTGTTCCTGTGCTGTACTGTACTTTGTTGTTTTGTTGTTGGAACTGAAGCTTCACATCTCATTGTAACCTTCCTCTAAACATGGACAAGAAAGCTGAATTGCGGAGATGAGATCAGAGCGACTGCCATTTAAATAGACTCGTCTACAAGGACTCCAGACCAAGACATCGTGTTTGACATTTAACTGTCCTGTGAGTTGCCTAGCAAGCCATTGAGTTTTGCAAAACGACTGCACAATTGTTGGAAAGATTCTTCTTCTTCTTTGGCTTCCTTGTCTCGGGAGACAATGGGTACGCACCTTTAGGTGATTAGTGGTTTGTGGAGCAGCGCCTGGCGTGGCTATCAAGGCCAATTCGAGAGTGACCGACTCTTCCACAGGTACTACAGATCAAATTGGTTGTTGGGGCTGTTACACAGTTGGCTCTCCCCTTGTGCTTCTGTCTTTTTTCCTGCCAAATGCTAAGTCTCTTCGACTCGCCACTCTTTAGCCTTGCATTTATGGCTGCCCGCCAGCTCGGCGATCACTGGCAACTGACTCCCACGACTTGTGATCAATGTCGCAGGACTTCATGTCGCGTTTGCAGACGTCTTTAAAGCTGAGACATGGACGTCCGGTGGGTCTGATACCAGTGATGAGCTGGACAAAAACACCTGACATCGACCGAGTCATTGGAAACGGCAATGGCAACACCAACCCTGTCGAGACTGAAAAGTTCTCCTCACTAACTTTGGCTTATGCCAACATTGGGAGAGCTGTCCCACAGATTAGTCAATCAGCAGCCTGACATAATCATACTCACGGAAATATACCATCAAAGAAATGAACCAATCAACGCTACCTCTATTCCTTGGTATGTCTTGTACCACCGGCAGGGCAGACTTTCTGGAGTTGGGGGCACAAGTGCCTACAGTGTCGAGTGATTTGTCATGGGATTCATAGACATTGACTCTGGATCCCATGAAGTCTCACGTCATCCAGTCAAATATGGGCAAGATAACTTCCTGCTGATTACCATCGACTGCCTTACCTCAGACAATGAATCAGTATTCCTCTATGTTGAACACGACCTGGATGAAATAATGAGGGTGGCAAGGGCACAGAATGCACTTTGTGTGGGGGACTTCAATGTTCATCACCAAGTGCGGCTCAGTCGCAACTGACAGTGCTGGCCGAGAACTGAAGGACGTATCTGCCAGACTTGGCCTTTGGCAGGAGTTGAGCGAAACAACAAGAGGCAAAAAGCCTACCAGACCTTGCTCTCACCAATCTACCGGTTACAGATGCATCTCTGTGACAGTATTGGTAGGAGCGACCACCTCACAGGTCTTGTGGGGACAAATCCCGTCTTCATACGGAGGATTCCTTCCATCGTGCTGTCTTCACTTCCAATGTGCTCAATGGAAGCTCAAAATTGGGACTCCATGAAGCTTTGTGGACTATCAGCAGCAGAATTGAATTTATCCAGAATCTGTAACATCATGATCCGGTATATCGCTCACTGTACCATTGCGATCAACCCTCATACAATGAAGAGTGCAGGCGGGCATTCCAGGAGCAACACCAGGCATACCTCAAAATGAGGATGCAAACTGGTGAAGCTAATACACAGGACTACTTGCGTGCCAAACAGCGTCAACAGCATGCAATAGACAGAGCTAGGTGATCCCATAGACAACGGATCAGATCTAAGCTCTGTAGTCCAGCCACATTCATTCGGGAATGATGGTGAACAAGTAAGCAACTAATGGGAAGAAGTGCTCCTCGAAAATCCCACTCCTCATCTCAATGATGGACGAAACCAGCAGGTCGGCTAAAAACACAAGGCTGAAGATTTCAATCAACTTTATCCAGGCATCTTGCCTCCTCCTGAGGTACCCAGCATCAGAGATGCCAGACTTCAGCCAATTCGATTCACTCCACGTCAAATAAAAATGATAAAGACACTGTATTTGACAAAAGCTATTGCTCTAACAAAGTCCCGACTGTAATATTGAAGCCTGATGCTGGAGAACTAGCTGCACTCATTGCACGAGAGCTACAATGTTGGCATCTACCCAACAATGTGGAAAATCTTCCTGATATTTCCAGTCCAAAAAATCAGTGCAAATCGAATCTGGCCAATTATCACCATCAGTCCAAAGAACAAAGAACAAAGAAAATTACAGCACAGGAACAGGCCCTTCGGCCCTCCAAGCCTGCGCTGATTCAGATCCTCTACCTGAATATGTCGCCTATTTTCTAAGGGTCTGTATCTCATTGCTTCCTGCCCATTCATGTATCTGTCTTGATACATCTTAAAAGACGCTACCTTGTTCGCATCTAACACCTCCGCTGGCAATGCGTTCCAGGCACCCACCATCCTCTGCGTAAAGAACTTTCCACGCATCTCCCCCCTAAACTTTAACCCTCTCACTGTCAACTCGTGACCCCTAGTATTTGAATCCCTCACTCTGGGAAAAAGATTCTTGCTATCCAACCTGTACATACGTCTCATGATTCTGTGCACCTCAATCAGGTCCCCCTCAACCTCCGCTTTCTAATGAAAATAATGCTAATCTACTCAACCTCTCTTCATAGCTAGCGCCGTCCATACCAGGCAACATCCTGGTGAACCTCCTCTGCACCCTCTCCAAAGCATCCACTTCCTTTTGGTAATGTGGCGACCAGAACTGCACGCAGTATTCCAAATGTGGCCGAACCAAAGTCCTATACAACTGTAACATGACCTGCCAACTCTTGTACTCAATACCCCGTCCGATGAAGGAAAGCATGCCGTATGCCTTCTTGACCACTCTATTTACCTGCGTTGCCACCTTCAGGGAACAATGGACCTGAACACCCAAGTCTCTCTGTACATCAATTTTCCCCAGGACTTTTCCATTTACTGTATTATTCACTCTTGAATTGGATCTTCCAAAATGCATCACCTCGCATTTGCCCTGATTGAACTCCATCTGCCATTTCTCTGCCCAACTCTCCAATCTATCTATATTCTGCTGTATTCTCTGACAGTCCCCTTCACTATCTGCTACTCCACCAATCTTAATGTCGTCTGCAAACTTGCTAATCAGACCACCTATATTTTCCTCCAAATCATTTATGTATATCACAAACAACAGTGGTCCCAGCACGGATCCCTGTGGAACAGCACTGGTCACACGTCCCAATTTTGAGAAACTCCCTTCCACTGCTACTATCTGTCCCCTGTTGCCCAGCCAGTTCTTTATCCATCTCGCTAGTGCACCCTGGATCCCATGCGCCTTCACTTTCTCCATCAGCCTACCATGGGGAAGCTTATCAAACGCCTTACTGAAGTCCATGTATATGACATCTACAGCCCTTCCCACGTCAATCAACTTTGTCACTTCCTCAAAGAATTCTATTAAGTTGCTAAGACATGACCTTCCCTGCACAAAACCATGTTGCCTATCACTTATAAGCCCATTTTCGTCCAAATGCGAATAGATCCTATCCCTCAGTACCTTCTCCTGCAGCTTCCCTCCCACGGACGTCAGGCTCACCGGTCTATAATTACTTGGATTATCCCTGCTACCCTTCTTAAACAAGGGGACAACATTAGCAATTCTCCAGTCCACCGGGACCTCACCCGTGTTTCAGGATGCTGCAAAGATATCTGTTAAGGCCCCAGCTATTTCCTCTCTCACTTTCCTCAGTAACCTGGGATAGATCACATCCGGACCTGGGGACTTGTCCACCTTAATACCTTTTAGAATACCCAACACTTCCTCCCTCCTTCTGCCGATTTGACCTAGAGGAATCAAACATCTGTCCCTAACCTCAACATCCGTCATGTCCCTCTCCTCGGTGAATACCGATGCAAAGTATTCGGTTTAGAATCTCACCCATTTTCTCTGACTCCAAACATAACTTTCCTCCGTTGTCCTTGAGTGGGCCAATCCTATCTCTGGTTACCCTCTTGCTCCTTATATATGAATAAAAGGCTTTGGGATTTTCCTTAACCCTGTTTGCTAAAGGTATTTCTTGACTCCTTTTAGCCCCGATATTCTGACAAAGCTTCGTCTTTCTTCAGACGCCGATACCTTATGTATGCTTCCTTTTTCCTCTTAGCTAGTCTCACAATTTCACCTGTCATCCATGGTTCCCTAATCTTGCCATTTCTATCCCTCATTTTCACAGGAACATGACTCTCCTGCATGCTAATCAACCTCTCTTTAAAAGCCTCCCACATATCAAACGTGGCTTTACCTTCAAACAGCTGCTCCCAATCTACATTCCCCAGCTCCTGCCGAATTTTGGTGGAGTTGGCCTTCCCCCAATTTAGCACTCTTCCTTTAGGACCACTCTTGGCTTTGTAAATGAGTATTCTAAAACTTACGGAATTGTGATCACTATTCCCAAAGTAGTCCCCTACTGAAACTTCAACCACCTGGCCGGTCTCATTCCCCAACACCAGGTCCAGTATGGCCCCTTCACGAGTTCGTCTATTTACATACCGCTCTAGAAAATCCTCCTGGATGCTCCTTACAAATTCTGCTCCATCCAGACCTCTAACACGAAGTGAATCCCAGTCAATGTTAGGAAAATTAAAATCTCCTATGACCACCACCCTGTTGCTCCGACATCTTTCCATAATCTGTTTACATATTTGTACCTCTATCTCACGCTCGCTGTTGGGAGGCCTGCAGTACAGCCCCAACATTGTTACCGCACCCTTCCTATTTCTGAGTTCTGTCCATATTGCGTCACTGTTCGAGTCCTCCATAGTGCCCTCCTTCAGCACAGCTGTGATATCCTCTTTGACCAGTAATGCAACTCCTCCACCCCTTTTACCTCCCTCTCTATCCCGCCTGAAGCATCGATATCCTGGGATATTTAGTTGCCAATCATGCCCTTCCCTTATCCAAGTCTCAGTAATAGCAATAACATCATTCTCCCAGGTACTAATCCAAGCCCTAAGTTCATCTGCCTTACCTACTACACTTCTTGCATGAAAACAAATGCACCTCAGACCACCAGTCCCTTTATATTCATCATCTTCTCCCGGCCTACTCTTTCCCTTAGTCACGCTGACTTCATTATCTAGTTCCTTCAGGCTTTAGTTACTACCTCCTTACTGTCCGCTGACCCCCTCATTTGGTTCCCAACCCCCTGCCACATTAGTTTAAACCCTCCCCAACAGCGTTAGCAAAAGCACCTCCAAGGACATTGGTTCCAGTCCAGCCCAGGGGTAGACCGTCCAATTTGTAATAGTCCCTCCTCCCCCAGAACCGGTCCCAATTTCCCAAAAATCTGAACCCCTCCCTCCTGCACCATCTCTCAAGCCACGCATTCATCCTAACTATTCTTTCATTTCTACTCTGACTATCACGTGGCACTGGTAGCAATCCTGAGATTACTACCTCTGAGGTCCTACTTTTTAACTTGGCTCCTAACTCCCGAAATTCTGCTTGCAGGACCTCTTCCCGTTTTTTACCGATATCATTGGTGCCTATGTGCACAGCAACAACTGGCTGTTCACCCTCCCCCTTCAGAATGTTCTGCAGCTGATCTGAGACATCCCTGACCCGTTATCCTGGGAGGCAACATACCATTCGGGAGTCTCGTTTTCGACCACAGACCGCCTATCTACTCCCTTTACAATCGAATCCCCTATCACGATAGCCCTTCCACTCTTTATTCCGCCCTTCTGAACAGCAGAACCAGCCACGGTGCCATGAACCTGGCTACTGCTGCCTTACCCTGGTGAGCCATCTCCCTCAACAGTATCCAAAACGGTATACCTGTTGTGGAGGGAGATGACCGCAGGGGACACCTGCGCTGCCTTCCTGCTCTTTCTCAGCCTTTTGGTCACCCGTTCCCTTTCTCCCTCAGCAATCCTAATCTGCGGTGTGACCAATTCGCTAAACGTGCTATCCACGACATCCTCAGCATCGCGGATGCTCCAAAGTGAGTCCATCCGCAGCTCTAGAGCCGTCATGCGGTCTAACAAGAGCTGCAGCTGGCCACACTTCCTGCACGTGAAGGAAGCAGGGACATCAACCGTGTCCCTGAGCTCCCACATTGAGCAAGAGGAGCATAACACGGGTCTGTGATCTCCTGCCGTTTTTAATCTTAAGATGAATTTAGTCTGAAACTTAGAAAAAATGAAAAAGGAACGAAAAGTTTCTACCAATCACACAATAAATAAAAGTAGAAAAAGCCTTACCTTATCTGCACACCACCGAGTCCTATTTTTTAGGTTAGAGAAGGAGAGCGGGTGGGAGACACTACCCGTGTAGTTTCTCGGGTTCAGAAAAGGCCCAAATATATAGGGTTTTATTTACTCAGCAGCCCCTTTGTGCGCCGAAAACGAAAGGGAATTAAGTTTAAGCTGAAACTGACCTTCCCAAATGCTCACTCGCTCACACTCTCTGCTCCCGAATAAGCTGCTGCAATGAAAGGAAAGTTATTTTAAACGGCCCAAATATATAGGGTTTTATTTACTCAGCAGCCCCTTGGTCCGCCGAAAACAAAAGGGAATTAAGTTTAAGCTGAAACTGACCTTCCCAGCTGCTCACTCGCTCGCACTCTCTGCTCCCGAATAAGCTGCTGCAGTAAAGTGATGGAAAATGCTTTTGAAAATACATTCAACCGGCACTGAAACAAAATAACCTGTTCACTGCCGATCAGTTTGCATTCCACAAGCACCACTCGGCTCCTGACTTCATTGTAGACTTGATCCAAATATGGACAAAAGAGGTTAACTCGAGAGATGAGGTGAGACTGAATGCCCTTGATATCAAGGCATTTGACCAAATGCGCCATCAAGGAGGCCAGGCAAGATTGCAGTCAGTGAGAATCATGGGGAAATTCTCCACTGGTTGGAGTTATACCTAGTACAGAGGTTATTGTTGTTGAAGGTCAATTATATCAGTCCCAGGACATTACTGCAGGAGTTCTTCAAGATAGTGTCAAAGTCCCAACCATCTTCAGTTGTTTCATCAATGACCTTCGCTCAACCATAAATCAGAAGTGCTGTTGTTCACTGATGATAGTATGATATTCAGGACCAGTCACAACTGCTTTGTTCCTGAAGCAGTTCGCACTCAGATGCAACAAAACCTCGCCAACATTCAGGCTTGGGCTGCTAAGTGACAAGTAACATTCTCGCCAGACAGGTTTAAGGCGACGGATCTCTCAACAGAAGAGAATCTAGCCATTTCTTCTTGACATTCAACGGCATTACCATCGCTGAATCCGGTGAAAGAATATTAATTTCTTGAAAAAATATCCGCCAGGTCCTATTGGCTGACGATCTCTGGAAATGCTAACTGTTAATGAATGTATAGTCTAATTTTGACAGCTGTACCTTCAACTGTATCCATGCTTCAGAATGTCCCCCAAAGCTTCTGAGTTTCCCTCTCTTTCTTTCAGACATTCATATATCCCATCTCTTGTTCCAAGGTTTTTAACAGAAGTATAAATCATTTCTTCTTTGGCTATGTACCTATTTCTGACTTGCTGTACTTATGTGGCATTCGATATTTAATTTGTTAAAATTGTAATATAAATAACAGAAATATTATTATCTTTTGCCATCCTCCGCGATATTATTCTCACAATTGTTTTACATTCATTCAGACAAATACATCTCCTTTTCCTGCTATTTCTTCCGTCTGAAATCCAATCATTTACCACGATTTGTGCCACTTGTGATATATTCTTGTTTATTTTGCCTGGATAGGTTCAGCTCCGACCATCTCCTCTTGACATTCACCGGCATTACCATTGGTAAATCCCCCACCAGTGACATCCTGGGGTTTGGCATTGACCTGAGACATAGCTGCACCAGCCACATAAATGCTATGACTGCCTGTAAGAGGCTGGGAATTCTGTATCAATAACGCACCTCGCCAAATCCTTCCAACTGTTACGTCATGAGTACGATGTAACAATCTCCAATTTCCGTGATACCTTCTGCTCCGAAAACAAACCAGCAACACAAGACCATCCAAGACAAAGCATTCCATCTACCACCTTAAACATTCACTCCCTCCACTACCAGTGCACAGTAGCAGCAGTGTGTACTATCTACAAGATGCCATGCAGGAACTCACCAAGGCTCCATCGACAGCGACTTCCAAACCCATGACCTCTACCATCTAGAAGAATAAGAGCTCCAGACACAAGGGAGCACTACCACCTGTGAGTTTCCCTCGAAGACACAAACCATTGTGACATTAAACTATACCACCAGTCTTTCACAGTCATTCGGTCAAAAACATGGAACTCCCTTCCTAACAGATATATGGGTGCACCTGCACTGCATCAACTTAGAGATGCTGACTAAATGTTGGCCAGGCCTGCAACACTCACATCCGAAGATGGAATAAAAATGCAAAGTGAATCCATAACCTGAAAGATGAATAGAAAGGTCAAATAATTTTTGGGAGACACATGTCAATGGAAATAAAGTTCCAGTAATAGTTGAGCATGATGGGCATAGGGAATTCAGAAAGTGAGAAAAAAAGGGCTCGAGTAAAGTAATGATGGCGAGAAAACAAAAGAGAAAAGCCCAAAAAAGGAAACCAATAGCTGGCAAATATAAATTTACATTAAAAGTTGTGTATAAAGTAATGCATTTAAGAAATAAACAGAGCACGAGATGGGCTACCGGGAATGATAACGAGGTCCATATGAAAAGATAGATAGCGAAAAACACGGTGACTGAGACTATACAGTCATGGGAATGAAAATTGGAATACATAACGTGGATACCGATAGAGAAAGGGAAATAAGTATATTTCAATATATTAATTCTTGGTACATCAGTATCACATCAAAGGGCGGGCGCTTTTTGCAAATCCCTACTTGCCCTAGTAAGGTGGTATAACCACTTCAGACGGCAGTTAGGTTCATATACAATGTGCCATATAATTGGAGTCACATTGAGGGCGAAGGGGCAACTTCCCTTCCATAGAGGGCATTAATGAACCAGTTGGATTGTTATGACAATAAAACAACTTCCTTATTACTTTGACTGATACCACATTGTTAACTCCAGTTTTTATAAAGTGAGTACATATGCACAAAGTGTCTTGGTGTGATTAGACTTCCGATAACATCCAGATTATGAATCCATTCCTCTGGATTTCTTGCCCCGTGCTATAACGAATACAGCAGCCTGCCCTTGTCGGGAGAGGAGCAGAACAAATGTCGAAGGGAGTGATGGAAGTAGAGAAATAGTACGTACATAGAGAGAGAAAAACAAAAAAATAAACTCTGCAAAGAGGAAGATAGAAAACAGGAATTAAACAAGTACAAGTTAAATGGCAAATCAGATCTAAAATCAGAGTGAGTTCAGTTGTATTCCAATGTATAAAATATACATTAAAACAACATTATCTACACTATTATAGGATGGAATCCTAGTTATAAGTAAGTCTGAAGTTTAATACTGCTTTGCATGTTGAACATCAATTACTGCAGATTTATTAAGCAGGCAGCCTATGCAATGAAGGTTAAACATATACTTCTAGGGCTGCACTTACAGACAAACGAGTTGGTGTTTGCATCGCAGTTCCTTACTTTGTATCAAGGTGATACGGCCTTATCAAATCCGAGGTATCAGCTCCAACTCAGGTTTTAAATTAGTTTCAATAAACACTTTGCATGACAAATGGCATTTTACTGCAGTAAATTGTGCGATAGTTAATTCGCAGTCCCATAGTACATGTATTTTACGAGTTTGTATCTCTTGCAAGACGATTTCTGGTTTAACAGGTAAGGCTTCATATGACTATAGTCTAAAGAGAACCGAATAGATATATAAAATTCGTAGACTTCAGGAAAATCCGACCCAACATTTTCTGACAATTTGTCCTTAATTGAGTGCAGAATATCTAAAACCAGCATTAAACATTATTTTATCAGCAGCGTGTGTCAGCCGCGATCAATTCTGTTGTGCAGATATTTCATGGTTTTTTCCTTTATGGCCAGGTGGTTGAAGTTTCAGTACGGGACGACTTTGGGAATAGTGATCACAATTCCGTAAGTTTTAGAATACTCATGGACAAAGACGAGAGTGGTCCTAAAGGAAGAGTGCTAAATTGGGGGAAGGCCAACTATACCAAAATTCGGCAGGATCTGGGGAATGTAGATTGGGAGCAGCTGTTTGAAGGTAAAACCACATTTGATATGTGGGAGGCTTTTAAAGAGAGGTTGATTAGCGTGCAGGAGAGACATGTTCCTGTGAAAATGAGGGATAGAAATGGCAAGATTAGGGAACCATGGATGACAGGTGAAATTGTGAGACTAGCTAAGAGGAAAAAGGAAGCATACATAAGGCCGCGGCGGCCGAAGAAAGACAAAGCTTTGAAAGAATATCGGGAATGTAGGACCAATCTGAAACGAGGAATTAAGAGGGCTAAAAGGAGTCATAAAATATCTTCAGCAAACAGGGTTAAGGAAAATCCCAAAGCCTTTTATTCATATATAAGGAGCAAGAGGGTAACTAGAGAAAGGATTGGCCCACTCAAGGACAAAGGAGGAAAGTTATGCGTGGAGTCAGAGAAAATGGGTGAGATTTTAAACGAGACCTTTGCATCGGTATTCACCGAGGAGAGGGACATGACGGATGTTGAGGTTAGGGACAGGTGTTTGATTACTCTAGGTCAAGTCGGCATAAGGAAGGAGGAGGTGTTGGGTATTCTAAAAGGTATTAAGGTGGACAAGTCCCCAGGTCCGGATGGGATCTATCCCAGGTTACTGAGGGAAGTGAGAGAGGAAATAGCTGGGGCCTTAACAGATATCTTTGCAGCATCCTTAAACACGGGTGAGGTCCCGGAGGACTGGAGAATTGCTAATGTTGTCCCCTTGTTGAAGAAGGGTAGCAGGGATAATCCAGGTAGTTATAGACCGGTGAGCCTGACGTCAGTGGTAGGGAAGCTGTTGGAGAAGATACTGAGGGATAGGATCTATTCCCGTGTGGAGGAAAATAGGCTCATCAGTGATAGGCAACATGGTTTTGTGCAGGAAAGGTCATGTCTTACCAACTTAATAGAATTCTTTGAGGAAGTGACAAGGTTGATTGATGAGGGGAGGGCTGTAGCTGTCATATACATGGACTTCAGTAAGGCGTTTGATAAGGTTCCCCATGGTCGGCTGATGGAGAAACTGAAGTCGCATTGGGTCCAAGTTGTACTAGCTAGATGGATAAAGAACTGGCTGGGCAACAGGAGACAGAGAGTAGCAGTGGAAGGGAGTTTCTCAAAATTGGGACGTGTGAACAGTGGTGTTCCACAGGGATCCGTGCTGGGACCACTGTTGTTTGTGTTATACATAAATGATTTGGAGGAAAGTATAAGTGGTCTGATTAGCACGTTTGCAGACGACACTAAGATTGGTGGAGTAGCAGATAGTGAAGGGGACTGTCAGAGGATATAGCAGAATATAGATAGATTGGAGAGTTGGGCAGAGAAATGGCAGATGGAGTTCAATCAGGGCAAATACGAGGTCATGCATTTTGGAAGATCCAATTCAAGAGTGAATTATACAGTAAATGGAAATGTCCTGGGGAAAATTGATGCACAGAGAGATTTGGGTGTTCAGGTCCATTGTTCCCTGAAGGTGGCAACGCAGGTAAATAGAGTGGTCAAGAAGGCATACGGCATGCATTCCTTCATTGGACGGGGTATTGAGTACAAGAGTTGGCAGGTCATGTTACAGTTGTATAGGACTTTGGTTCGGCCACATTTGGAATACTGCGTGCAGTTCTGGTCGCCACATTACCAAAAGGAAGTGGATGCTTTGGAGAGGGTGCAGAGGATATTCACCAGGATGTTGCCTGGTATGGAGGGCGCTAGCTATGAAGAGAGGTTGAGTAGATTAGGATTATTTTCATTAGAAAGACGGAGGTTGAGGGGGGACCTGATTGAGGTGTACAAAATCATGAGAGGTATAGCCAGGGTGGATAGCAAGAAGCTTTTTCCCAGAGTGGGGGATTCAATTACTAGGGGTCACGAGTTCAAACTGAGAGGGGAATAGTTTACGGGTGATCTGCGTGGAAAGTTCTTTATGCAGCAGGTGGTGGGTGCCTGGAACACGTTGCCAGCGGAGGTGGTAGACGCGGGCACGATAGCGTCTTTTAAGATGGATCTAGATAGGTACATGAATGGGCAGGAAGTAAAGAGATAGAGACCCTGAGAAAATATGCGACATGTTTAGATTGAGGATCTGGATCGGCGCAGGCTTGAAGGTCCGAGGGGCCTGTTCCTGTGCTGTAATTTTGTTTGTTCTTTGTTCTTTTGTATCACAAACATATCTTTGGCCTCCTTGTCTCGAGAGACAATGTGTATGCGCCTGGAGGTGGTCATTGGATTGCGAAGCAGCGCCTGAAGTGGCTATAAAAGCCAATTCTAGATTGACAGGCACTTCCACATGAGCTACAGATAAAATTGGTTGTCGGGGCTGTTACACAGTCGGCTCTCCCCTTGCGCTTCTGTCTTTTTTCCTGCCAACTGCTAAGTCTCTTCGACTCGCCACATTTTAGCCCCGCCTTTATGGCTGCCCGCCAGCTCTGGCGATCACTGGCAACTGACTCCCATGACGCAGGACTCATGTCGCGTTTGCAGACGTCTTTAAAGCGGAGACATGGACGGCCGGTGGGTCTGATACCAGTGATGAGCTCGCTGTACAATGTGTCCTTGGGAATCCCGCCATCTTCCATGCAGCTCACATGGCCAAGCCATCTCAAGCACTGCTGGCTCAGTAGTGTGTATAAGCTGGGGATGTTGGCCACCTCGAAGTCTTCTGTGTTGGAGATACGGTCCTGCCACCTGATGACAAGGATTCGCCGGAGGCAGCGAAGATGGAATGAATTGAGACGTCGCTTTTATCAGACATACGGTGTCCAGGCCTTGCTGCCGTCGAGCAAGGTACTGAGGGCAAAGGCTTGATACACTCGGGCTTGTTTGTTCCGTGTCAGTGCGCCATTTTACCACACTCTTTTGGCCAGTCTGGGCATAGCAGTGGAAGCTTTTCCCATGCGTTTGTTGATATCTGCATCGAGAGACAGGTTATTGGTGATAGTTGAGCCTAGGTAGGTGAACTCTTGAACCACTTCCAGAGCGTGGTGGCCGATATTGTTGGATCGAGCATTTCTGACGTCCTGTCCCATGATGTTCGTTCTCTTGAGGCTGATGGTTAGGCCAAATTCGTTGCAGGCAGCCGCAATCCTATCGATGAGTTTCTGCAGACATTCTCATGTGTGATAAAAGCAAAATACTGCGGAGGCTGGAAATCTGAAATAAAAACAAGAAATGCTGGAACCACTCAGCAGGTCTGGCAGCATCTGTGAAAAGAGAAGCAGAGTCAACGTTTCGGGTCAGTGACCCTTCTTATGTGTAAGGTTTTAATGCAGCATCGTCGGCAAAGAGGGGTTCCCTGATGTGGGCATTCCATACTTTGGTCTTCGCTCTTGGACGAGCAACGTTGAACAACCTGTCACCTGATCTTGAGTGGAGGAAAATTCCTTCTTCTGAAGACTTGAACTCACGTGAGAGCAGTAAGGAGAAGAAGATCTCAAACAGTGTGGGTGCGAGAACACAGCCTTGTTTCACGCCACTCAGGATAGGTAAGGGGTCTGATGAGGTGCTGCTATGCTGAATTGTGCCTTTTATATTGTCATGGAATGAGGTGATGATACTTAATAGCCTTGGTGGACATCCGATCTTTTCTAGTAGTCTGAAGAGTCCACGTCTGCTGACGAAGTCAAAGGCTTTGGTGAGATCAATCAAAGCAACGTAGAGGGGCATCTGTTGTTCACGTCATTTCTCCTGTAGCTGGTGAAGGGAGAACAGCATGTCAATGGTAGATCTCTGTGCTCGAAAACCACACTGTGCCTCAGGTTAGACATGCTCAGCCAGCTTCTGGAGCCAGTTTAGAGCAACTCGAGCGAAGACTTTCCCCACTATGCTGAGCAGGGAGATTCCACGGTAGTTATTGCAGTCTCCGGCATCACCCATGTTCTTATAGAAGGTGATGATATTGGCAAACATTACGAATATAAATATACGTTGCAAAGCGAGCAGGACCTTGAGACCTGGGGCTGTTTGACCGGTGAGGAACGTACCAATACCGTATCAGTAGTACGATCAGAGGATATGTCTGATACATTAAAGATGTTTCCCTGCAAACAGGGTTGATAACTTGTTAGAAATTGCATACCCATGCTGAAAATGATCGCAAAACAACATCACCCTGAAGGAGCTATGCTAAATTGCACAAACACCAAATCAGCTAACTAGCATTCTACCTACTTAATGGCTGGAGTAACGAATGCATGCTGAAAAAGATTCATAATACACGATTCATCCCCCTAGGAAAACAGAACTGGAAAAATGATGGAAGGCTGAGGGAACTCATCGCACTGAAAGGAAGACTAAGCAGGACTAAACTGATTAGTTTTGTTAGTTTTGAGATACAGCACTGAAACAGGCCCTTCGGCCCACCGTCCCGACCATCAACCACCCATAGGTGTAGTGTAGGATACTGATCCTACACTGATCCCATATTCCTACCACATCCCCACCTGTCCCTATATTTCCCTACCACTTACCTATACTAGGGGAATTTTTTTTGTCATGGTCAATTTACCTACTAACCTGCAAGTCTTTTGGCAGGAAACCGGAGAAAACCCACGCAGACACAGGGAGAACTTGCGAACTCCACACAGGCAGTACCCAGAATTGAACTCGGGTCGCTGGAGCTGTGATGCTGAGGTTCTAACCACTGTGCCACTGTGCCGCCCATGATAGTGGGCGACAGTCAGGGCGGGGGAACAGCGCACTCATGATGTTCACCTGATAACAGAATCCGTGGGCCAGGATTGAGGTCTGGGAGAACTTATGATTCTCCCTGATATCACAGTGAATGGACCTACTCGGAGGGCTGCTCACATTGGAAGATACAAACAAACGGACAGGAGTCCGCTGTTCATAGCTGATCTGCAGCTAACGCCATATACTCACATTTCCCCATATCATTTGACAACTATGGTTAACAAATATTTATCAACCAAAGTTTTAAAAATAATAATCAAGCCGGTGTGAATCGTTATTTGCAGAAGACAGTTCCAAAGTTTGAACAACTTTTGCATGAAGAAATATTTCTGCACCTCTCTCCTGAAAGATCTGTCTCTAATTTTTAAACTATGCCCCATATTGCGATACTCCCTAAGCAGGAGAAATAATATCTCCATCTATTCTTTCCATGCCATCTAGCATATAAAATAAAATATGGCAAATCACCATTTAACTTCTAAATTCCAGGGAATTTAACCACAGATTGTGCAATATATCATCGTAACTTGAACCTTGGATTGCATTTTCAATCATCACTGCAGTCCCTCCATGGTCAAATAATTCTCGGTCAGGTGTTACCCAGAAATGTTTAAAGCTTCCGAGTGTGGTCCAACAAGGGCTTAGTATTGGCAAAGCATGACTTCTTTTTTTAAATTATTCATTCATGGGCTGTGGGCGTTTTTGGTTAGGCCAGCATTTATTGTCCATCCCTAATTGTCCTTGTGAAAGTGGTGGTCAGTTGCCTTCTTGAACCGCTGCAGTCCAAGTGGGGTAGGTCCACCCACAGTGTTGTTAGGAAGAAAGTTCCAAGATTTGACCCAGCGACAGTGAAGGAACGGCGATATAGTTCCAAGTCAAGATGGTGTGTGACTTGGAGGGGAACTTGCAGGTGGCGTTGTTCCCATGCATTTGCTGTCCTTGTCCTTCTATTTGGTCGAGCTCGCAGGTTTGGAAGGTGCTGTCTCAGGAGTCTTGGTGCGCTGCTGAAGTGCATCTTGTAGATGGTACACACTGCTGCTACTGTGCGTCGGTGGTTGAGGGAGTGAATGTTTGTGGATGGGGTGCCAATCAAGCGGGCTGCTTTGTCCTTGATGGCGTCGAGCTACTTGAGTGTTGTTGGAGCTGCATCCATCTATGCATTGGAGAGTATTCCATCACACTCCAGACGTGTGCCTTGTAGAGGGTGGACAGGCTTTGGGGAGACAGGATTTAAGTTGCTCGCCGCAGGATTACTAGCCCCTGACCTGCTCCTGCAGCCATGCTATTTATATGGTTACTCAAGTTCAATTTCTTATCAATACTAGCCCCCAGGATGTTGATAGTGGGGGATTCAGCGATGGTAATGCCATTGAATGTCAGGTGGAGATGGTTAGATTCTCTCTTGTTGGACATGGTCATTGCCTGGCACTTGTGTGACGCGAATTTTACTTGCCACTTATCAGCCCAAGCCTGGATATTGTACAGGTCTTGCTGCATTTCGACACGGACTGCTTCAGTATCTGAGGTGTCGCGCATGGTGCTGAACATTGTGCAATCATCAGCGAACATCTCCACTTCTGACCTTACGGTTGAAGGAAGGTCATGGATGAAGCAGCTGAAGATGGTTAGGCCTAGGAGACTACCCTAAGGAGCTCCTGCAGTGATGTCCTGGAGCTCAGATGATTGACCTTCAACACGCACAACCATCTTCCTTTGTGCTGGGCATGACTACAACCAGCGGAGGGTTTACCCTCTGATTCCCATTGACTGTAGTTTTGCTTGGATTCCTTGCCGCTATTCTCGGTCGAATGCTGTCTTGATGTCAAGGGCAGTCACTCATGTATTTGAGTGATCTCGATATAAACGCTGCATTCCATTTGTCATTTTGATTATTTGCTGCCTCTGTTCATGACATGTAAATGATCCTTCTACCAGGACACTCAAGTATTTTTGGCCCTCTACTGTTTCTCTCTCCTCACCATTCAGAACGTGATGCTTTGATGCTTTTCAGTTCCAAAGTAGATGCCATCCCGTTTTCCTACCATGCAATCCATTTTCCACCGTTTTGTTCATTCGCTGAATACATCAATATGTCTTTGAAAATTCATGCTTACATCTACATTGCATACACTGTTGCCTATCTTTGTGTCATCGCAGATTTGGATATGTGGATTTCTATCCTATCAGCTTGTAAGATTATTAGGTTACTAAAAGTTACTAACCAGAGTACTCATTCTTCAAATCCAGTTATTATAAACTAGCAACTAAATTATTATCATAAACTTGCATTTAGATTTATTAGAACCTTTCTTTGTAGCATGGAAAAGTAGAAAAAAAAGACTTAGGAAATAAGGCACATTGAAGCCAAGATGTCAAGCCAGCAGGATTCTGGGAAATTGCGTCCAGCATTAAAATGTTTACTTGCAGTAGAAGGGTGAGACGTTGAGAGCCTACAGCGAAAACAGCTTCTGTGTCGAATTGTCATGTAATTAGGTTAGGAATGAAGAAATGTAAAAGCATTGAGATAATGTAATCTAAAGAAAGGGGTACTACTTGTGCAAATCCAAAAGGTTATCAACCATCAAAAAATGATCCTTGACTGGTTGAGAAAGGCATGCGTTAATACAAGACCAATCACTGATTGGGAGAGTGGAGGGCTAAATGGAAAATTGCCAGGATAAAAAAAGAACTGTTTTTGACACTGTACAGCAGAGAATATTCGAACAACAAGAGACAAGAGAGACCGACAAGGAAAACTTGAAGAGCAAAAGCTCCAAGAGAAAGAGCCATGCAATCTGTTATCCAGTCTCTACGATGGGCAATATATGTGTTCAGCTGTTAATTGCTGTCCGAGTTTGTGACAATGGCTTATCTGAAAGCTAAACAAACTTGTTTTCACCTTTCTCTCAATAATGTCCATTCACAACAAGCTGTTATGCTGCCAAATCTCTTGCACCTGAGAAGGGGGTGTAAAACATGCTATCTTATCAAATCTCACATTCCATGTCATGAATAATAGAGGCACGAACACATATCCTTGTCTCAAGTTTTGGCAATGACTATTCCTTTGCATTTTTCATATTCTCTGTCTTTTGCTTAACCATTTTCCTATCCAGGTCAACAATGTTTCCTTCAATTCCATGAGCTTCTACTTTAGACTTCGGCCAACTGTATTAGAGATGTTATCAAACGAGTTCTGAAGTCCATGTAAATAATAGCCATAAATATTCTTTTGGCCATTCTGTCAGTCCTCCTCCAAATATACCAGGTTTGACTTAGCCTGTACCAGGTTCTCTGGTAGAGGAGTGAGAGGAGTAGAACTAAGGGCTGAGGTACTTCGTGGAGTTTTCTCGTCTAGAGGACCGATTGGATTAGGAACAATGGGTAAAGCTGATCTGGCACAGGGCCAGGGCAGAGAGTTAGGCGTATTGGTCAGACTCGACTGATAGAAAACTGAGTGAGTCAGGAGAGCTCAGCAGGGCATTTGGAAGTGATATCCCTGCTGTGGAACAGCACATTGCAATGAGGCACCCGAATGTTTGCCACCTATCCGGTAACAGGAATGAAATAGAAACAAGGATTGTGTGTATTATGATAGAATGGAACACTAAGATACACTTTAAATTATTGACTGCCTAGAAGATGATGGGAAGTTACGTGCATAGGCACAATATTCTGTCTGGGCTGAAGTCAGGACACTTGATGCTTGGGTATTGGGCAGCTTTTGGCATGTGGCTTCTGAACTCAGGATGGATGTCAGTGCTGTTTCACCAACAGTGATGCCATTGGGAAAAAGGTCGGGATGGATCTGATTCAATCAAGGTCTGCGTGGAGATAACCGTTGATTTAAACATTCCTCAGATTTTCTTTCTTCCTCACCCCAAGAACCCTGGAGAAAAGGATCCAGCTTCATATCTTCCGCTTTTTCAATCATAGTGATGTGTTACTAAGTTATCACCATGACCACCTCTATTGTTTTTACTGTTAAGGTCAGTGAACGGTTGGTCAGATCAATCAAACAACTGATCATTTTTGTAAAATTGAACGCGAGGATACTTTAGTTATCCGGTTTGTCTGTGAGTTTGAATTTGTGTAAACTTGTCCACTTCACAACCGAATCTCAGTTTGTTCAATGAGGAAAGCCTCTATTCTATGTGGCACAAATATCTGTAGGATAAATGACTCACCATACAAAACAAGCAGTTTTCCTTGGTAGTCCAATTTGCATCTCATGCAGCAGAATCGGTATCTGAGTAGCTCATATTGGTGGCCTCCTACCAATGCTCGATCTGCAGTCTACCAATGTTACCTTATAGGAGCGGTGTGTGAACTGTCTCCAGTCTATATCCACTCTTCTTGTGGTCGAGATCTCTTGAATCGACCTCCTTGTAAAGTCATGATGGGTGCAAGCTATCGAGGTGAACACAAGAAATAGATAATATCAGAGGCGGCTCAATAGTAGCTCTCGCGCCTCTGTGTCACAGAAGCATTGGTCTAAAGACTAGTGTAGAGTGGAAAATCTCAGCTGACAGACCAGTACTGTACTGATGAAGTGATGCACTGTCGGAGGTGCTGTGTTTCGGATGAAATATTATACCTAGCTGTCTCTCAGGTGGAAGGTACATATTGCACTGACAATATTTTGAAGAACAAGGGAGAGATCCGCCCTGTGTCAGGCCAACATTTATCTGACAAGCAACATCTCTCAAACAAATGATCTGGTCATTATCCTTACTGAAGTGGACCTGGCATGTTCAAGTTGGTTGTCACATTTCTAACGTTGCTACAAATGGTTTGCCTGCGCTTGTGAAACTTCTATGTAAATGCAAATTAATTTTTTATAATTAGAGGAATATGCATCACAGAAGTAGACCAGTTGCCCCATCGTTTCTTGTGCTAGCCAGTTAGCTGAACAAAAAACTGCTCTTTACCCATAGCCCTCCATATTGTTCTGCGTTGCATTTTGTATAAGTAATAAACTAAATGAGGCCAAAGAACACGCTGTCAATTAGACATAGGGCAAAGGACCTAATGATCAAAACAAGTGAGGCCGAATCGCCCACGGGTGAGGTATCTTTCAATGCAGAGATGAAAACAATAGTAATTGGATTACCGTCCAGCCTGCATGAACTTATTCTTATGTGGATGATGGGGATCCTACAGATTTAGCATATCTGGACTTCCAGAAGGCATTTGATAAGGTGCCGCACAAAAGGTTAATACACAAGGTAAGATCACATGGGGTTTGGGGCAATATATTTGCTTGAATAGAGGTTTTAGCTAACTAGCAAAAAACAGAGAGTTGGGATAAATTTTTCTGGCTACCAGGATGCAATTAGTGGCGTGCCACAGGTTCGGTCCTTGGACAACAATTATTTACAATATGTAATGATGACTTGTATGCAGGAATAGAAGGTACTAATGCCAAATTTACAGATGGCGCTAAATGGGTGGGATAGTAAGTTGCAATGAAGAAATACGAAATTTTCAAATGGATATAGATAGGGTTCGGTGAATATGCCAAAATGTGGCAGGTGGAGTTTACCGTGGATAGGTGTGAGGTTACCCATCTTGGTCAGAAGAATAAAAAGGCAAATTATCATCTAGATGGAGAGAAACCTCAGAGTGAATCGGTGCAGAGGAATCTGGGTGTCCTCGTGCATGTTTCGCTGAAAAGTAGTATGCAGGTACAGCAGGTAAAAGGAAGACAAAATGGAATTTTGGAATTTATTGTGAAAGGAATAGAGTATAAAAGTAGGGATGTGTGGCTGCAACTGTACAAGGCGGTAGTGAGACCACACCTGGAGTATTGTACAGTTTTGGTCCCCTTACTTGAGAAGGGAAGTAGTTGCCGTGGAGGCAGTTCAGAAGATGTTCACTAGATTGCTTCCAGAGATGAGGGGTTTGTGTTATGAAGAAAGATTGAGCAGATTAGGCCTTTACTCTCTGGAGTTTAGAAGAATGAGAGGAGATCTAATTGAGGAATATAAGATGATTAAAGGGATCGACAAAGTAGACTTGGAGAGGATGATTCCTCTGGTGGGGCAATTTAGAACAAGAGGTCATAGTTGTAGGATAAGGAGTAGCAGATTTAAAACAGAGATTAGGAGAAATTACTTCTCTCAAAGGGCCGTGAGTCTGTGGAATTCATTACCCCAGGGTGCGGTCGATACCACGACATTGAGTGAATTTAAGGAGGAGATAGACAGATTTGTAATTAGAAATGGGCTGAAGAGTTATGGAGAACAGGCAGGAAAGTGGAGTTGAGGCCAAGATGAGATCAGCCATGATCATATTGAATGGCGGAGCAGGCTCGAGGGGCTGAATTGCCTACTCCTTCTCCTAGTTCTATGTTCTTATGTTCTTATCTACTTCCTCTGATGTCTCTCCCCAAATTAACCATTTCCCTAGTTTTCATCCTTCAAGGTTGCCAGCCCTTCGTGATTCACATTAATACCACTTGGTTCGGCCACGGTACACATTGTCTTAAGGCTTTACCCTAAAGCATAAAGCGTTACCCAGAGTTTTCTCAAAAGTCGTTGGCTCAAAAGCAGTCCTTTTGTCACTCTGATGAAGGAATATGATGCAGCAGAACGCCCTCTAATGATAGAAAATGCCAGTTAAAGAGCTGGTACAAAAGTAAAAACTGTGGATTATGGAAATCTGAAATACAAATAGGAAATGTTCGAAACACTCAGCGGGTCTGGCAGCATCTGTGGAGCGAGAAACACAACGAAACTTTCAGACCTGTTATTTTTCATTAGAAATGACGAACGTGATGTAATGAGATCTGCTGTCTGATCCCGTTTCTGATGCTCATTGTGTGATGTCATGGAATCTGCTGTATGACCATTGTTTGGATCCTCATTGCATGTTGTACTGGCACATGCAGTATGGCACATGTTCTAATGTAAAGGGTGGGACATAATGTGCCCTAAGTTATTATCACTGATCTGATGGACATTGTGACGTACTGAGACGTGCTGTATGACCCTTGTTCAGCGAATCCATGTCTGATATTCTGGGGGCTGTTGTATGATTCCTGCTCTAATGTTAATGGCGTCATATACAGAACACTGTTGTATAATCCTTGTCCTGATGGTAAACCTGTGCTGTACGGGCGGCTGCTCTCTGATTTATCTTCTGAAGTTCAATGTTTGTTAGATTTAGATTATGATTAGATTAGAGATACAGCACTGAAACAGGCCCTTCGGCCCACCGAGTCTGTGCCGAACATCAACCACCCATTTTTTATACTAATCCTACACTAATCCCATATTCCCAACAAACATCCCCTATATTTCCCTACCACCTACCTATACTAGTGACAATTTATAATGGCCAATTTACCTATAAGTCTTTTGGCTTGTGGGAGGAAACCGGAGCACCCGGAGAAAACCCACGCAGACACAGGGAGAACTTGCAAACTCCACACAGGCAGTACCCGGAATCGAACCCGGGTCCCTGGAGCTGTGAGGCTGCGGTGCTAACCACTGCGCCACTGTGCCGCCCTTGTTGTGCTGGGACCTGCTGCATGACCCTTGCTCTTACATGCAGTGTGTTTTGTATTGGAGCTGCTTTACCTTCCCTGTTCTGATGTTCGGTATGTTATGTACTAGGTCCTGCTGTATGATCCCTGTTCCGATGGACAGCGGGATATACTATGACCTGCTTTATTTTCCCTGTTCTAATTTTCAGTGTGTTATGTGCTGGCTCATGCTGTACAATCCCTATACTTATGTTCAGTGCGTTTTGTATTGGACTTGCTTCCCCCTTCCCTGTTCCGATTTTCGGTATGTTATACACTCAGTCTAGCTGTATGATCCCTGTTCTAATGAACAGTGTGTGTTGTATTGGGACCTGTTTTATGTTCACTATTCTGATGTTCGGTATGTTATACATTCTGTCCAGCTGTATGATCCCTGTTCTAATGAACAGTGTGTGTTGTATTGGGACCTGTTTTATATTTACGGTTCTGATGTTCGGTATATTATACATTAAGTCCATCTGTATGATCCCCGTTCTGATGAATAGTGTGTGTTGTATTGGGACCTGTTTTATGTTCACTGTTCTGATGTTCGGTATGTTATGCATTCAGTCCAGCTCTAAGATGCCTGTTCTGATGAATAGTGTATATTGTATTAGGACCTGTTTTATGTTCCATGTTCTGATGTTCAGTGTGTGATGCCCCAGGCCTTGCTTTGTGATCCTTGTTCTGATGGTGTTCACTCGACTGATACCTGGGATCGGGGTGTTTCTCAAATGAAGACATGTTGAACAGGTGTTTAGAAGAATGAGAAGTGATCTTATTGAAACGTAAAAGAACCTGAGGGGAACTGGCAGGGCGGATCCTGAAAGGATGTTTCCCCTTGTGGGAGAGACTAGAATAAGGGGACAGAGCTTAAAAATAAGGGGTAGCTAATTTAAGATGGAGATGAGGAGTTTGTTCTTTTATTTTTTCTCTCCGATACTTGTGTGTCTTTGTTGCTCTCATCCCCAGACAGCGGTGGAGGAAGGGTCATTGATTACGTTTAAGGTAGTGGTAGATACATTCTTGACTAACAAGAGGATCAAAGGGTATCGGGGGTAGGTGGGAATGTGGAGTTGAGGCCACAATCAGATCAACCATGATTTAGTGGCGGATCAGGCTCGATGGTGCCGAATGGCCTACTCCTGCTCCTAATTCGTACGTTCATGTGTTCATATAATGGACTGTGTAATGATTCCCTGCACTGCTGCACAATGTCTGATGTACTTACACCTGCTGCATGACTCATTTCCTGATGAATTCTGATCGACGCTGCTGCTGCTGACCACAGGCCACATTACCAAAATTGTGCCACGTGCCAACTTATTCATACAGCCCCAGTTGTGGGCAACTGATACAATTCACAGCATAGCTGCACCTTCTGGCATTTGGCCTCATTCCTTGAGCTTCCAATCCTGCGTGCACATTGTCATATTTCCGGTACAATGACATCAGGCCGTACCTGGCCACGAGGAAGTAATAGAGTATTAGTCCAATGTCTTCAGTGGGGAAATTTGCAAGAATTAGTTATTAGGAACAGAATGTCTGACGGGTTGCAAAAATATGAGTTGATCAGAGAGAATTAGCATGGAATTGTAAAGGATAAATGAATTTGAACTAAACAAATTGGTTTTTGAGTATGTACACAATGTGCTTGATAAAGCATTTAATGGCATTCCAGACTCAATATTAGGTCTGCAATTTAAGATTCAAACACCTGCTGCCATTCTTCTTCAAGAGAGAAAATGTTTGCAATGATTCTGCTGCTGTGATTTCTCACTCCTCCAGACACATCATTTGTTTCTTACGTGTATGGGATATATTGTTACTTCCATAAGAGAGTGATAAAACTCCTCATAAGAGCCTGTTAACTGGGGGGTAAAGTGAATGGAGTTCACAGCATTTTTTAGCCGGGTTAAGAAATTGGCTGAGTGGGAGAAGACGGAGTGGAGGGGTAATGGAAAGTTAATCTAATTTGTAGGCCGTAGATATTGATGTTGTGCAAGGATCCTGTTTGGGCCTGAAATGTTCACCATCTTTATCAATAACTTCGATGTTGTAATTGAAAGCCACATATCCATATTTGCTGATGATCGAAGTATCAAAGGCATTGTAAGCAAAATTTAGAAAGGGATAGTGATACATGACATATACCATTAACATTTGTCATAAACAGTTGAGCCTTCAACTCGGATGTCTGTGGAACCTCATTAGTTATAGTGTGCCAAGCATAACATGATCCATTTACCCAACTTTCTGCTATTTTTTTCTCATCAATCCTCTATACATGCTAATATATCAGTAACAACATCATGGGCACTTAACTTGTGCAGTCACCTTATATATGTCACCATAGCGACACATGTGGTGCATTTGTGTCCACTGGAAGCTACATATCTTAATGCACAGCGCCCTGTTCCTTCCAGATGGAAAGAATATATACACACATTGCGTCTGTTTCAGAGAAACAAAATAAGTGTCAGCCATTGCTTGTTCATTCCTCTGGGCAAAGTCTTGACAAATCAACGTCAAGCTGACTGGTTTACATTTCAAACAAAGTTTGGCTGTTAACTGAAATTACCATAAACTGGTTCAAATACAAACGCCAGCCAATTGGCACTCTCTTCTAATACGGTATAACTTTGTTTCTTTCACTGACATTGGTATTCATTCGATTTGTCCTAATGAATGCAAGACGAAATGCTTTAACAAAACGTATGTTTTCAACAATATTCAAACTTTTAAGGTGCTCCTGATGCACTTTGCAGGCTCTCAGCAGCCATTTGCAGAAATGCAAACATAATCTAACATGGAAGATTCGTCCATCTGTTCTCAAAACTTTTATTTGATTAGTTTTAGAGGACCTCCTACCTCATGTCCCTAAACTAATTCAAAGGTACCCAAACTGGTAGATTCGTTACATGGATGCCTAGTGGTAGAAAAAAACAAATTCCAACCCTTAATCCCAATCATGGTGATATTCATGACATTATGCCCTGATCATCGTTTTGGGCATCTGATGGTGCCGTTATAAAGACGCTTGTGTCTCTAGGTGGTAGACAGACGAATTTAACTGTGTTATACCCAGGATACTCATAACTTTGTGGACATTTTCGACATAAAATTGGAGCCTTCATCCGACTGAAACTCTGCTGGTAACCCATATCTAGTGAAGAACATGGTTGACTTCTCTCGGCTATCTTAGCCAAAATTGTTCTCAAGGGAATGGCCTCTGGAAACGCAGACTTCATATCCATAATTGTGAGTATATTGATGTCCCACTTTTGTTTTCGGTAAAGGTCCTACAAAATCTGCCAACATCCTCAAATATGTTTGCCCAAAAACTGGTATGGGAATTCGAGGTGTGGGTTTTATGGCAGGTTGCGGTTATCACACAAACTATCACGTATAGCACGTTTTACTAAACTGAACCACGTCCTTGAAAAGACCAGGCTAGTAGAAATATCTACTTATAAGTGTTTGGGTCTTCCGGATCCCCACATGTCCCATCATTGGAATTTCATCGGCTATCCTTAATATTTCTTGGCGATACTTGGCAGGTACCATTATTTGGTAAACAATTGTCCAGCCTTCATCCGCAGGTCTGTAAGGATGTCTCCACTTCCTAACCAGAATTCCACTTTGAGATATCCAGCTGCAGTGTCAAGTTGTCCTCTGACAATGTTTAGCCATTGCTCAGGTCAATCCACGTGCCGGAAAAACTCCTGGGACCTTTTCCTGCAACTGTTCTGTCTCTTTGACTTCGTTGGTCTTTCCTTCGAGCAAAATCATTACCCAAGATCAGTTCAACCACATCTACAGGTTAATTATGGACAACTCTGACAGTTCCAGTTCCAGAAATTAAGTCACACTCAAGTTTTGCCTGATACAAAGGTATGGTTTGATACACCCCGCCAATGCCATTCACTAAAACCTTGGCAAGCTGTGAACTCTCTGGTGGAAAATTTATGCCTTTGCCTCGCAGAAGAGTTTGGTTGTATCCTGTATCCCTATGTATAACTAGAGGTTTACCTGCCTCCTTGATGGATAAGGAGCTGCTTTTCCTTTTGACTGAAATTCCCTATAACTCTGAAGTATTTTGTTCACATCCCGTGCACTCCCTGTGATCGTTGTACTTGACCTGGCAGCTGCAGTCAGAACTACAGCCTGATCTGTCATACTCTTGATCAGAGCCCCTTTCTCTGCATTGGCTTTGTGAACCCCAATATGTCCCATGGGTTTACCTCACAAGTTCCAGCATTTTTCACAAAGGTGTCCCACCTTGTGACAATGGAAACACTTAGGCTTACAGACCTCACGTCTACCCTCAGCGTCTTCCTTTCTGGCCTGAGAGGAGATGTCTGGGCGCTGCCCCTGTCTACGTGCCTTCTTTTCACCCTGCCACATTCTATCGTTCTCGGGTTTATGAAGGTGACGGACAACAGATTTGGGCGCATAAACAGTCTTGTAACCATCAGCAATCTCAGTTGTCTGACAGTCTGTTGAAACCTTCTGGCTCTCAACATTCGTTGTTACTGATGGAGGAAGTGATTTTTTTTTAATTCTTCTGGTTGAATTATTTCGTTAACGATCTCATATGTGGCCTCTGTCTTTAGTTTCCACATTCAACGATCAGAGTTAATTTGCTTTACCCTTTCAAATTTTATGTAAGTCTGCCCAAGCTGTTTCCAGAGTTTCCCAAGCTTTCGGCCTGTACGCTCAGGGAGCTACTCATAAGCAGCGAGAATTGCCTTTTTGCCATCTCATAATCTGCAGACGCCTCTTCAGAAAGCATGGCTTAAACTTCATGAGCTCTGCCAATCAAGCTGCTGTGCATCAGTAGTGTCCAACTTTCCTTCAGTCACTTCATCTGTCTAGCTATTGTTTAGAAAGAAATAAAAAGTGTCTCTACATCCCTTTCCTCAAACTTAAGGAGGGTTTGCAGAAATGTAAACAGCTCTCCAGTGGGGCCTGGATTGAAGTCTGTTCTTTCCTCACCAAAATTTTCACTGGCGTCAAGCCCACGCTCTTTTAGAGTTCTAGCTTCTTTAATTCGAATACCCTTTCTTGCTCACTTTCTTCCTTTTCTCTTCTGTTTCTGTCTCCAGCCTCACTTCTATTTCCTTTTGTAATTGTCGTACAAGTTTTCTTATATCTCGTTCTTGTTCAAACAGCTTCAACTCCAACTGAAGTCTGGCTAATTCAACTGAATTATCGTCTGGATTGCGTTTCCCTTCTTCCAATTTTCAGTGCTGTACTATTTCCTCAAGTATGTCTGCCCTTGGTTTAACTTTAACGCCAAATGTTCTGCAAATTCCTGTTAACCTCGCCTTGGTTAAGTGTTCCAAATAACTCAGGGATAAATCCTTCCTTCCGAGTTAGGTCGTAACAACTGACAAAGCCATTCCAGCAGTGTAAACTTTACGCTAACGTACATGAAACCTGGTGTTTTCATTTTCCCCTTTACAGTTTTGATTACTCCACCACAATTGCACGCAATTAGCTATTGGTTATCCCACACAGAACCCCAAATGTATGTTTTGATGGAGGCGGGAGAAATGCACTAGATTAGATTAGAGATACAGCACTGAAACAGGCCCTTCGGCCCACCGAGTCTGTGCCGAACATCAACCACCCATTTATACTAATCCTACACTAATCCCATATTCCTACCAAACATCCCCACCTGTTCCTATATTTCCCTACCACCTACCTATACTAGTGACAATTTATAATGGCCAATTTACCTATCAACCTGCAAGTCTTTTGGCTTGTGTGGGGAAACCGGAGCACCCGGAGAAAACCCACGCAGACACAGGGAGAACTTGCAAACTCCACACAGGCAGTACCCGGAATCGAACCCGGGTCCCTGGAGCTGTGAGGCTGCGGTGCTAACCACTGCGCCACTGTGCCGCGCACTGTCTTCCTTTAATTCTAATTCTCCACAGGTCAGAACATATATTTAAACGTGTACCAGTAACCAGTACGGCCAATTATATACTCCATTGTTATTTTGGAATAAGATACATCAACCCGGGTTCTTTAATAAACAACCAAAGTTTATATATATATATATATATATATATAGATGTATATACACACACACACATATATGTATATATATATATATAACAGGACTTAGCCAATAAAGATGCAAAGCAGTAAGACACAGTTTGAAATGTATATTCCCTTCAAAATACCAAATATACATATATAATAAAAGCAAAATACTGCGGATGCTGGAAATCTGAAACAAAAACAAGAAATGCTGGATTCACTCAGCAGGTCTGGCAGCATCTGTGGAAAGAGAAGCAGAGTTAACGTTTCGGGTCAGTGACCCTTCTTCGGAACCAAACATACATACATGCACATACTTGTTAAAGGCAAAAATTAAAAAAATGTTTTGTCCAATGTACTTGTTAATTGTAGAAGAACAAGGATAGGATACATTATTTTCCAGGTGGGATACAGTCTGGCATCCTTGTCCAAATAGACGGGCCACTGGGATATTTTCAAAAGCACTTCGTTCAGGAGATGTACAGAGGAAGTCTTCTCGCAACATCTCAGGGAAAATGCGACATCAGGGATTTTTACTTTCGCACAATGGGTGTTTTAGGGTTTCTCAGAGAGGTGGAGAACAGATGAGTGGAGTGCTTATCTCTTAGCAGGTTTACCCTCAATTGACTCAAAATAATAGTTCAAAATTGAGCCTCACTATTGAGCACCATAAATCCTGACACGTCACTGTTCTTGTAAACAGCACTTATAGTCAGAAGGCACCTGCCGTTTACTTAGCTGAAGTCATGTGACATCCAGTAAATCTTGTTGGAAGCTGAGTCCTTCCAGTGACCCTTTAAAGAACAAAGTCCAGCTTCTATGGAATCATGTCAGTCCTCCAATAAATCCCTCATCACAATTCCAAAACATGAGTCTTCAATGAAATATAAAGAAAAATAGAAGCACTGTCATAACACAATCTATATGATGATTAAAATCGCCCACGATAATTGCAGTGTCATTCCTACAAATCCCAATTATTTTGTGATTGATACTTCTGCCTCGAGTGAAGCTAATGTTGGTGCTGAGGATGAGGGGGAAGTACTCCCACCAGTGACTTACTTTCCTTTCTATTTCTTATATCCAGCCAGAGTGATTTGGCATCTTGATCATCTGAGCGATGATCATTTCTCAGTACTGTACTAACCTTATCATTTACTAACAAAGCTACCACACTTTTCCTTTCTTCGTCATCCTTTCGAAATGTCACATATACCTTGACTATTTAGTTTGTGGCCTTGGTCACCTTGCAACAATTCGTCTTCGATGTGTCATTAATTCATCAACCTCGTTACTAATTCAGGTGCATTCCATTCTGTCCTTTTTTAAAGCATTTTTCCCACTCTGGCCCTACATGCTGGCGCACACTTATGTTCGTACACTCCGTTCCTTCCGAGCACACTACGGTTATTGCGGCTCTGCAATAATGTCAAGTACTATGTCCTTAACGTTATAAATTTCCTCTCACTGAATTTCTCCCCCCCCCCCCCATTATTTAGTTGAAAGAATAAGATATGTTCTGTTCCAGATGGCATAGAGTCTGAGATCCGAATACACATAGACGGGTCACTGGGATATTTCAGAAGCACTTCGTTCAGGAGATGTACAGAGGAATTCTTCTAATCTAGTTGAAATCCTTCTCAACAGTGCTAGTTATTCGATTCACCAGAACACTGGTCCCAATGTGATTCAAATGAAACTCGTCGCAGTGGAACTTCTATATTAGTGAAGTGATCATTTTGGTGGGAATTACGTGGACGGGCAATATAAGATCAAGGCGTTAATCCCAAAGGGAGTGCAAAAGCTGAGGTACCTATGGGTACACGTGTACAACAATTGAATGTGGCAGGGGACGGTTGAGAAGCAGGATTCTGGGCTTCACACTATATTATTCCCAAGAGAAGCGCTAACACCTTTCAGCGATTCCTTCTTTGCATTTCTCTTCCTGAAAAAAAAACATCAACAAAGGTTCGTTCTGCATTTGTCCCTATTACACTATCCAGGGTCTGTAGATCCAATAGGTTAAAAAGCAAGCAATTATTTACACAATATACAAATCAGCCGTTGACATTTATGAATTATCAATTTACATTTTGGGCCATTAGGGCTAGCACAATTTGGGCTCTCTCCCTGACTGGTGGCTCCTCCTGTTGTCATTTTTCTATGGGGTGAGACTGATACTGCCGGCCCTCATGGCTGTCCCTGTGGCTGTATCAACAAAGCTACACCCTCATCTTCCATGGTCTACCATTTTATCAGTCTCATAACAGTCCTTCCCATTCTCTGTTGGTGCTTTTGGGGTTTGTACAGTTCCATTTGATTGGCGTTGGGAACCATTTAAAATTCTAAAATCGTTATACCAAATATACCACTGTGATTGATTTTTCCCCAGATAGCTATAAATTCTATAAGTGAATTACAAACAAACATAGGATCTGAACAAACAGGATATGGTAGTGGTGACTCGGTTGACTGTGTTGCTGGGTGATACAGCAGCGAACTCCGCATTCTGTGCACTCAGATCATTCAGTAAATTCATTGATGCAGCTATCTCATTAGTCAAATACCATATGATTCTCCCCTGCGGGTGAATGCCGTTCTTAAATCCTATTTCCACTTTACACATTACGTCTACTGTACAATTATGTGGTGGTCCCATGTAATCCATACGTACTGCGAGGGCCGGGTGGTTCAATGGTGCCACCCTGACATCACATGACCTCAACAACATATGATCAGAATAAAGCAAGATGCCATCTGCGTTTTTTTTTTAATTCTCCCGTCCACTAATAGTCTCGCTTGAGGATGTATTTTTCTATTCTTCCGTGACATTGTTGGCGTCACTGCCAAGGTTAGCATTTTTCGCCCATCCCTATTAACGGTTGACAACTGAATCGCTTGTTTGGCCATTTAGTTTGGAGTCACATGTAGGCCAGATTGGGTAAGGACACCGAATTTCCTTCCCTCAAGGGCATTGGTGTTATTTCCATTATTTTAGTGACAAATCGATGCTAGTTTTATGGTATTATTACTGATACTAGCTTTCCATTCCACATTGTTGTTGATTAAATCTACATGTCACCAGTTGCAGCGGCAGGATTTGAACCCATGTCCCCAAATCATTAGCCTGGGATTCTGGATTAGTACTTCAATGACATTGCCACTACGTCACCGACTCCGCGTTGTCAGGGTCGTTCTGGCGGTTCACATAAATACAACAAAGTGCTTAACTGTCCAAAACGTAGCCAAAACATGCCACTCACATGCTGAGTGCACAATTTCAACCGGAGTTAATGTACGCTACTAGTCTAAGTTTCACATGGGCTAATTGTAAAAACAGAACACATACACTAGCTTCCATCTAGCCAGAAATTCTGTAAAGGGTCTGTTGTTCCCAAAGTTAGGGCTGTTTGCAGGTTTTCCTGAAGTGTATGAAAAACTCTCACATTGTACGCTCCACTTTCATGTTCATGTGCTCAATCGACCAGCTATAACTGCATAATTGTCTTTAAACTCACGGCAATATCCCATCAATCTTAAAAAAAATCAGAAAGCCGAAACGTCTTCTGGTATCTGTAACTCTTGTACTGCTTTCCTTTTTGTCTCATCTATGCCTTTCTCTCTCGTCTCAGTCTGAGCTCCAGTATTTGTACCTCCATTTGCCCTATTCGGCCTTTTTAGAGTTTTCGTTCACCCCTATCTCGGCAAAAGCTGCAACAATTCCTTCAGTAATACTAGAGTTTCCTCAAGAATCTGTGTGAATATTAATAAATCATTCACATACTGGATCAGCTTCTCCCTGCCAGAGAACGCTTCAAAACACGGAGCCATTTGCTGATTGGATATCAAGGGAATATCATGAAAACTTTGTGGCAGACATGTCCAAATGTACTTCTGCTCCTTAAGGGTAAATGCAGATTTGTACCGATCTTCGTTCTTCATTGGAATAGATCAAAACCCGACAGAAATATCAAGTACAGTGTATACGTTCATGCACCTTTGTCTAATGCCAAGCAAACCTGCAACAGCAACAATCATTGGGGCACATGCTTGAATGTTTTATTTGATACCATATAAACTATCGTCATCCTCCAAGATCCAGTTGATTTCTATAGGTCACATTTTTGAATGCACGTGTGTCACCAGATGTATTAAGGCCTCTTGATCCACAAAGGACGTTACTGCTACCTTTAAATCCCTTTCTGCTTCTCTGGGGAAATTATATTGCCTTTGTGGGGTTTTCATAGGTTCTCATTCCACTACTTCCTATATTCCTGTTTTTCACCTAATGTCGTCTCTGTGTTGAGAATACTCTGTCTTCTCCTGCCCGATAATGGCGTTACCATACTCTGGGCTTCTTTTTACTGATGCTTCCGAGTCCTATATCCTTTTTCCTGAAAGCAAGCACATCTTTCCTTGCACGTGCAGCAGAATGCACTGTCCATTATTCCCCCTTCCATAAAACGTGATTATTAGGTTTAACACAAACCCATTTGCTTCCATCCAGTCTCATGCCAATATGCCTCTCTCCTCACCCCAATTCATTATTATGCATAGCCTTTCTGTTTCGCTTGGTCCACTTGTTTTCAAAGAGATTTTCATACCGTGCGAGCCAGCGTTTTACCATTAATTCTCCCAAAATGTACGGTTCGCCGCTAGATCAATTGGGCTTCCACGGATCCTTTGCCTGGACAAACATATGTGACATCCCTTTATCTATCATTTTTACCCTTTCTTTCCTTCCACTATTAAACCTACTGTCGGGCTTCCATGACTGCCATGTGGGCACAGTTATAATGGCTGGTTGTTACAACTGCTTAAATACTCAGAGGGTGAAAAGAGTTCCAGCTTAGGTTCCCCTTCCTTTCCTCACTTGTTGAAATTACATTTACCTCCATCCTGGCTTACTTCCTTCTCCATGGAATGGGCAAGATGCGCTATTCCATCCTGAGATCCCTCACTGTCAGGATCCTTTCTCAGTCCTTCCCTATTGCTTGATGAATTGCACTCCCCTGCAAGATGACTGCATTTCCTGAAATTATTCCATTACCTGTTATCTCTATATGGCTGCTTCCAATCACATTTCCACTGGTTTTGCACCTGCATTTCTCAACTGTCGTCCTGGCTCTGTTTAGGGGCCCATTTGGAGTTGCCTGGAGTTTCATCTCCTGCACTTTTCATTTTTTGCCGCTTTCTAACCTGTTAATAGCCTGTTTGCCCTGTTTATCCTCCAAAAGCATGATCTGCCTGCTCCTGAGCTTCACTCATGTCGACGTCTCCCAAGTCAAATGCTGTCTTAGCTGAATTACTGACAGCTTCTGTGCAGTATATAAGAGCTCTTCACCATTAGTGGAGACTGTCTCCTGCCAGTTGCTTCCTATCCAACCCTCCTCCTTATGGTTCTTTGTAATATGGTCATAATCTGCTCGCAACAGCTTTTGGGTGTTCCTGCTCTCCGTACATTATTGGTGCCATGTTCTTTCGGGCCGACAAGCTTCTCGAAAGTTACGCTTATTATTATCCCAAATTACTGCCTTCAGGGATACTTGGGTCTTTTGGTAGCTCGGCCAAGAACACTTCATCCAGACCTAAAGGGAAATACCTCATTTTCACAGATTCGTCAAAATCTTGTATCACAGCCATCGTCTCTAAATACAGAAGGGTGCCCTTCTACTCCCCATCTGAATATTTGTGCATTCGTTGTTGCTTCCATTCATTGCGAAGAGTATGAATTGCATCATGATTAGACACTACCGGGCTTCCCCAGCTACCAGTGTCATTTGCTTGCGCCGCACTGGGCACATTACACCTCTCTCTATATCACCACCACCTATCGCTTCAACTTCAAGAACTTCCATTTCTACCATTTCCCACCACTTATCTAACACATTGCCTTCTTCCACGGCCCCGGCCATGGGGACGACAATACCTCTCTATCTCTGTAGCTTGTGCTGGATCCATTCCATCTCTTCCTCACCTACTGAAAAGCCTGCACAGGTATCGAGTTCGGTGTGCCCCTCTCGCAGCACGCGGAATGCCGCCTTTAAATCACCACACTCCTGCGAGAACCTCAACCATTTTCTTCCCATTCACTGTCCAATTTTTCCCACTGTTGTCTGCGTTCGTGTTACAAGTCACCCTTCTGTATGTCTTGGCAGCTGTAGCTTATCTCCATCTTTTCCCTTCTGTCTCCTTTCCACACTCAAACAATTCTTTCATCAATCTAGCTCGTAGTGCATCCTTTTCCAACAATCTTTTAACCTTCTCCTGCAAACTTTCTGCATATCACTGATGTTACTATGCCAACTGGTGCGTTTTCACCTCTACTCTGACACTCACACAGCCTGTATTTCCCATGAACCTATGAACTAGGAGCAGGCTATTCGGCCCCTCAATTCTGTTCCGTAATTCAGTAAGATTATGGCTGATCAGTTGGTGGACTCAACTCGACTTTCCTTCCTGCCCCAGTTCCCTTTGACTCCGTCATTTGTCAAGAATCTGTCTACCTCTGTCTTTAAAAAAATCTAATGACCTTGTCTCTGCCGATCTCCTGGGAAGAGAGTTCCACACAGTAAGGATCTGCCGAGAGAAAAACAAGCAATCTACGTATCTATGTCTGAATTGGGCAACATCTTATTTTAAATTATGCCTCGTAATTTCAAGCTCTCCTACAAGGGAAAGCATCCTATCAATATCCACCCTGAACAGGTCCCTCAGGATATTTTGTGTTTCAATAAGATCACCTCTCATTCTTCTAAACTCCAATGAATACAGACCCATCCTTTCCAAACTTTCCTCATTAGATAACCCATTTCCTCTCAGGAATCAGTCGAATGAATTTTCTCTGAACTGCTTCCAAAGCAAGTATACCCTTTCTTAAATAAACACGCCAAACAGTTGCACAATACTCTCGATGTGGTTTCAGCAATGCCTTATACAAGGTATTTCTCGCAAAACAACTCTACTTTTGTGTTCCATCCCCATTGCATCAAACGACAACATTTCATGTGCCTTCTTAATCACTTGCAGTACCTGCATACTAACTTTTGCTGTGTATTTTGTGCACTAGGACACTCAGATCCCTCTGCATCTCAGAGTTCTGCAATCTCTCGCCATTTAAATAATATGTTGCTTTTCTATTTACTAGCCAACGTCGACAAGTTCAGACTTTCTCACATTATACTCCAACTACAAATTGTGTCCACTCATTTAACCTATTTCTAGGCCTTTGACGACTCCTTATGTCTTCTTCACAACGTACTCGCTGATGTATATTGGTGTCATCTGCAAATTGAGCAACCATACATTACGTCCCTTCATCCAAGATATAGATTGCAAACAGTTGAGGCTCCAGCACTGATTCCCCTTGGACTTCTCTAGTTACAACTTTCCAAACTGAGAATGCCTCATTTATCCATAATATCTGCGTCCTGTTAGCTAACAAATACTCTATCCATGCTAATATTTACCTCATTTATCATTGGCTCGTATTTTATGTAGTAACCTTTGATGTGAATCCCTGTCATATACCTTGTGGAAATCTAAGTACACCACACCCACAGGTTCTGCTTTATCCAGGTTGCTTGTTACTTCCTCAAATAACTCCAATAAATTATTCCGACACGATTTCCCCTCTCAAAACCATGTTGACTCTGCCTGATTACTCTGAAATTCCCTAAATGACCTGCTATGAACTACTTAATAATAGATTCCAGTATTTTCCCATAGACAGATATTAAACTCACTGCTATGTAAAAACCAGCTTTCTGCCTTCCTCTTTTCTTGAATAGCAGAGTTACATTTGCTATTTTCCAGTCTGATGGGAACTTTCCATTACCTGGGGAGCGTTGGAAAATTAAAGCCAATGCATCCACCATCTCAGCAGAGAATTCTTTTAATACCCTAACATGAAGAACAACACCTGTGGACTTGTCAGATTTTAGGTCCAATAATTATTTCAGGACCCCTTCCTAGGTGATGACAGTTGTTTTAAGTCGCTCCCTCTTTTACAACTCTTGATTCACAATTATCTCTGGGTTGTTATTTGTATCCTATACAGTGAAGACAGATGCAAAAATATATTAAATGCATCCACCATTTCCTTACTTTCCATAAGTAACTCCCCACACTTACTCTTGAGAGGACCAACACTCGATTTACTTACTTTTTCCCTTTTCAAATAACTGAAAATATCCGTTGTTACATTTTTAGTTAGCTTTCTCTTGTAATCTAATTTCTCTCTCATTATTGATTTGGTATTTTTTAAAATATTCTGTCCAATCTTCTGACCTGCCACTACTCTTCGCTGAATTATAAGCATTTTCACTCAATTTGATACTATCTTTAACTTCCTTAGTAAGCCATGGATGGTGTGCCCTTCCCTTAGAGCTTTTCTTTCTCACTGGAATGTATCTTTGCTGAGTGTTATGAAATATCTCCTTAAATGTCTGCCACTGCATTTCTACTGACCTGTCCTTAACCTAATTTTCCTGTTTAACTCTGTCTTCAAACCCTCATAATTATCCTTATCTAAATTTAAAACACAAGTATTAGATCCACTCTTCTCAGTCTCAAACTGAATGGGAAATTCAAACATGCTGTCATCACTGCTACCTAGTGGCCACTATGCTATGTGATAATAAATTAATCCTGTCTCGTTAAACATGACCATATCTGGAATAACCTGCTATCTCATTGGCTCTGGAATGTGCTGCTCTATGAATTAATCTTCCAAGCTAGATTCGCCAGTCTGATTGGTGAAAGCTGTCTCTGGATTAAAATCACCCATGATCTTCGCCATACCTTTCTCACAATCTCCTGTACTTCTTCCTGTACACCACGTCCTCCAGTGTGCTCACTGTTATGCGGGCTATAAACTACACCCACAAGTGACATCCCACCTTTACTGTTCCTTATCTGTATCCAAACTGATCCTCTATCATGTTTTCTAAAACTAAGGTCACCTCTCCCTGTTGTGGTACTGTCATCCTTAATTAGCAGACCCACCCCTCCCCCATTTCCCAGTTTTCGGTCATTCCGGTGTCAGGTACCCTTGTTATTTTGCGGCCATTTCTACTTGAGCGATCAATTAATTTGTTTTCCCATGAATATTACACCTATTCAAATACAGAGCCTTTACTTCTGGTTTACTACTTGCATAACCGTTAGCCTTAGCTTATAATTTTATACATTCTGTCCCTTCTTACCATGCTCTGATTATTATTTCCCATTCTGCCACCTGGTTCTCTTGCCTCGTTCGCTCTCCGTATTTTTTTCATATCTTCTCTCACTTGATCTCTAGCCCCCACGATTTACTTTAAACCCTCTCTGCTGCGTTAGTTATACAGCTTGACAGAACACTGGTCCCTGCACTGTTTAGTAGAAGACAGTCCTATCGGTTCAGGTCCTATTTTGCTCATTGCTTGTGCCAGTGCGCCACGAATCAAAACCCATTTCTGCCATACCGGTCTCTAAGCCACTGGTTTAACTCTCTAATCGTATTTACCACACGTCAGTTTGTTCGTCTTTCAAGTATTATCCACAGATTTGAAGTTATGTTTTTTTAAATTTAGCCCCTAGTTTCTCATACATTCCATACAGAACCTCTTTCCAATCCTATCCACGTCGTTGGTATCCACGGGAACCACGGAAACTGGGATAGCCTCCTGATATATGAGTTTTCTTTCATGCCTAAGCGTCTTTTCGATATTTGGACGCAGCTGTGATGGCTCGTATGTATCTCTCTTCCAAAAGTAATTTGTTACCCAAATACTGTTCTGCACTGTCTTCAATTTTCTATAGCAGGCACCACTTGCGTCTCTAAAGCTGTAGTTAGATGAACCCGCATCTCCCCTCTTATACTCCACACTCTAACGTCCAATCTGAACCCATCTGGGCAGTGAAAATGATCAAGGATCACAAGTCAATACACTCGCAATTCTTTTAACAGTTTATTGTACGACTGCTAACATTTCGATATCATCACACTGTTCGCTTCAAGTTAAATCGAACCTCACAACGATGCCCATTAATTTCCGAACTGCACTCACCCTGTCGATTACTCAGCGAACTATGTTCTCATCTGTGTGATTGATCAATTCCACTCATGGTTCTCTTGCAAGTCGCTGCTCTGGTTCATAAATACACGTTTCTTACAGTACAAATATTATACCCATGTCAATGATTGATGCAAAACCCTCCTGCTTCTGATTTGCAACTTCTTAAATGTTGAAACGTTTCCACATCCTGGGTTTACGTTAGGCCATTAGCATATTAAGTTGTGTCAGGGGACAGATTCCAGCTTATTAACATCATCATATTGGTGAATGGTTATCACCCGAATGAAACCGTTTTTCGGATTAACAAGGGTGTCCCACATCTCATTACCTTTCGGCTACAGGAGTTCACTTGTCGAGCTAAATTACTGAAATCTGGACAGACACATACCACTGTGTGATGTGGTTGCATCAGCTCTCCCTTGCGTTGCATATCCATAAAGTCATTCCATTGTTTTAGTGTTTCCTTTCAATTTACAGCTTGCTTATTTTCAAAATCCAGCTTTCATAGTAGTGTGGGATCCTGGGATATAAGACCTAGCCGATTTCCAACAATTGTCCATTGCAAACCACTTTTTTACAGTACCATCGTTTGAATGTTAAATGTTGACTCCCTTTGAGTTGAATGTGTTCTTGGTGAAGGACCGGCTACAGAAATGATGGAGGAGCTAACAGAGAGAGGGAGTGTAGTAGGGACTGGAGAGATTACAGAGATATGGAGTGCTATAGGCACTGGAGAAGATTACAGAGACAGTGAGTGTTGCAGTGACGGAGGAGCTGGAGGGTGTTGTAGCGTTTTCTAGATTGCTGGGAAAGGAGCCAATCTATGGAAGGATGTGAAAACAAGCACGAATATTTTAAAATAGAGTCATTACTAGTCTGGGAGCCAAAATAGGCCACCAAACACAGGGTGTAATTGGTTAATCCGACATGGTGCAAGTAAGAAAACGTGCAGGGGGTATTTGTAACAGAAGTTGGAATGCGGATGGCCAGCCGGGAATGGAAGAGCCGAGTGATGAGGAAGAAAAGGCAGGGATGAAGGTTGCAGCCGCTGATAAGCTGAGTCAGTGGTGAAGTCGGACAATGGAAATAGGCGGTCTTAGCGATGACATGATTATGTGGTCACAAGTTCATTCTTAGGCTTAAATATGATACCAAGATTGTGAATAGTCCGGTTCAACCTCAGCTTCGTGCCAGGCTGATTGATGGAGACAATTGATCCTTAAGGAACAGCAGATATAACGGTGCAGAAGCAGGAATATAAGTCATCGCAACTGATTATATAGATAAGAACGGAACCAGGTGAGAGCGGTCCCAGCCAGCTGGACGACAGTGGAGATGTGTTGAAGGAGAATGGTGTGGTCAACCGTATCAACGGCTGTAGACAGGTCACGAAGGACGAGCGGTGAAAGTTTATCTTTGTCACCATCCCATAGCCTCTCATTTAGTGGCGTTGATGAGATGCTTCAATACTGTGGAAAAGACTGAAACCTGACTGGAAGCAGTCAAACATGGGGTTCAGTGAAAGATGGGCATGGATGCGGGAAACAACAACATCGTTGAGGACTTGAGAGCTGTAAAGGATGTAGGAGATTGGGCAGTAAGTGCAAGAAAAAGGGCTCAAGGGTTTACAGCAAGCTAATATGGAAGCCAAGAAGGGACTCGGCCCCATCCATCCGCCTCGCCATGCTAAGGCACTGAGGTTGTTTGGACTTGTGCTGAGTTAGCCCCTCTTCGTCTCCTCCAGTACCCGTCCCCCGATCCGAGCCCATCAGCGGACTTGTCCAGATTCAAACGCCCCTGACCACACCACACCATCATTTAACTCATACAGAGAGATAGATAGATTTCAGTGACCGGTGTGAGTGCGTGTGTGTGTGTGTCTGTGTGTGTGTGTGTGGTGTGGGGTTTGGGTGGTGATGCGGGGGCAGGGGGGTGGTGGTGGGTGGGCACTGGAGGAGGGGATAGCTGAGAGCAAGAACAACTCAATAAAGTATTTCCAAACATAACAAAAAATAAAATGATCAACTAACACGAGAATATTTTAAGCATCTGCACCATTTTGACTTTTGTACGAACATGTTTATTTTTTTCTCAGCAGATGTGCAGAGTTGAGAATCAAACCAGTTGAGATGGAGGAAAGACTGTGGCTGCTGTTATACCTCCTGTCAAGCAAGGGGCTCCCTAACTTTCCTCCTGGCCGCTTTCCCTGTGACCTACCAAATGTCAGCTCCTGCTTGCTGCTCCGCTGCTCTTTGCCATGTGTAAGCCACCGTCCCCACTGCTGTATTTCCGGTCATCCAGCTGCTGATCACCTCTTGCCCACCACACCGCTGTCCTTTGCTCTATGTGACACACCCCCAAGTGTATTTGGGGTCATCCCGCTGTCAGTCACCTCTTTCTCGCCGACAACATGCTGTTTGTCATGTGGGACTCCGCCCCCTTCCGCCAGTGTATTTCTGGTGATCCAGCTGTAGGTCAAATATAGCCTTCTGCTCTGCTGCTCTTTGCGTGGGTGACCCTCCCCTCCAGTGTATTTTGTCTATGAACGAGCTCCAGGTCACCACTATCCCACCATCCCTCTGCTAATTGCCATGTGTGACCACCCCCACCAATGTATTTCGGGAGATCCAGCTGTCGGTCACCTCTTACCGTTTGTGGATATATATGATATTCATGGACTGGAAACACTGGACCCGCCTCTGGACCACTTTCAGTTGTTTTGTTTATTAATTAATGCAATAATTGTTGTAACTGGATACTTTACCACACTTAAGACCTGCTTTCTGAACTTGGACTGAATCACCCCATAAATAAATGTGTTTAGTGCAGCAACTTAAATTCAGCAGCATATATCCGAAGCATCGAAATATACATTCAGAGTCATTGTCATCACCAGTATCTTCACCTGTAATTTTATATTTTATAAATGCTATGAAATACACCAACCACAGAGGTATGAAGCTGCCGGATATGGTGAAGAGTTGAATCGCAGATTTCCTTCTGCTCTCGATCTCGGGGTCACTGTGGTTCTCTCCCTTCTCCTGACCTCTCAGTCCCTTACGGACTCGACAAGCCACGAAAATGTGGTTGTATGTCAGAGCGTTGAGTAACAGAATGAATGTGAGTGGGAGCAATGGGCTTAAAACTTTATCAAACCAGTCATATCCCACCCATCTGGCTCAGTATAATAGGTTGACTTCATAGGACAGAACCATGGTACATTGTCAATTATCTCTCCAGGTTCAAATATAAAGTAGTGGGGGACGTTTTAGACAGGGAGCAGAGTGCAGGTTGTTGCGAGAACCACAGCCGCAGTTTTCTCAGTGTTTTATTTACTTTTCAGCTTCTGGCAACAAATGGCCACAAATGGATCAAATGTGAAAGTGACGGTGAACCAGACAGAACAGTCTCTTGCTGCACGTAACAGGGCAATAATAGCACTACACACAGGAGTGATATTCAGAAAAGAACTCAGGAGATAATAATAACTGATCTGCCACAGTATACCATTAGTGCTAACGACCAGGAGATCCGCTGTTGCCATGGCCACCAGGTAGTGAATGGTGCAGGTAAAGACACTGCACTTTGCCCGGGTCAGGATCCCAAGCGCCAGTAAATTAACTGTAAAAGAGAGATTAGAAAGAAAATGAAAATTACAGATCCAGTGTTCTCGGTGTGTGACCCAAACAGTTAGGACAGAAATTTCGCACAAAATACGGATGAGCTTGAGGCAAGTCAGAGGCTTTTATTTAAAAACCTTCACTCTGACCACAACCCACCTGCAAAACGCCCAATCCTGGATCGAACAGAGTTAGGTCAGGGGCCGGGAGACAACCTCTCCCAGGTACAGGATACGCAATTAAATATTTAAAAGAGGCTGGAAGTCTCTGATTTAATTAGTTTTGCATGTTTAACTCTGACTGGCTGGGTTTCCTCAGTAAACCCCTCACAACACACAATGACACCGGGAATTGGTGAGCAGTACTTTAGCCCACCACCACTCCCCCCCCCCGGGATTTGACCACTGCCGCATGATAAAGAACATCTGCACCAGTGACTGCATGCCCCACCAGAAATTTACACCACCCCCATATGATCGGGCATTTGCAACCGAGTATCAGACCTGCCTGCCGGGATTGGACCACCCTCCTGTGATCAGAACCCCTCTGCGTTTTGACGCAATGAGAATCAAACTCCGCCAACGTGTCTTAGATCAGGCATTAACTCGCCCCTCCCTCTCCCCAGACTCGGAACATGCACAAAGATAGGAGACACCTCCCCGGAGTTGAGGATCAGGCTCCCTACCTCTCCCCATCGCCAGTCGTGAAAGCCACTACAGGATAGGAGCTCCCATCCCTGGTTAAGGATCAGGCGCAGCCTCTGGCACTCAGTCTCAGCCTCAGCCTCAGATGGCTCACAATGATAGATGGCAACTGCTAGAAATCTGATTTAAAAAACAAGCAAACAGGAACATGCTGAAAACATACAGAAGGTCAGGCAAACTCTGGAGAATAAAACAGAGTTAATGTTTCAAGGCTAATAGGCTGTCATCAGAAATAGAATACATCAGAGATTAACAGATTAAATCACTGGAAGAACAACAATAATTTAGGGTATTGGGGGAAGGGTCGGATGGAGGGCCAGAGTGATTCAGTGGCAAAGGGGTGATGGTGCAAGGTGAATTGGGCAAGTAAAGTATTAAAGGTTGGTTCCAAAGGAGGTGTAAATTGGTACAGCAGAATAGTAGAGGCGGGGACATGGAAAATCTAGCAAGGAGTAGAAATCTCCAGGGACCAAGATCAAAGACAGCAATGTATGGGTAGAACCTTGAGGTGTGGATGAGCCTACAGGCTGTGTACCAATCAGTGATCCCCACTCCCAGTATCAGCCCACACCCTCTCCAGTCCTAGTAACACTTGGGTAGCTGTCCTCCTGCACAGACGATCCAAGAAAGTGGAAGCAATGTTTATAATCTGAAGTTTAATCCCAAACTTGAAACTGGCAGGCAATAAAATGAATAATCAAAATATCCAGTTTTATTACTCGTTGTCTTGCACTGGATGTCGAGGGTAGAGAGGTCAGAGTACGAGTGGGATGCAGAATTAAATAGAGAAGTGACCGGAAATTCAGGTTCTCACTTGAAGACCACATGGATGAGTTCAGCAAAACAATGCGTTTGCTCCTCTCCATCGCGAGCGTCGAACACAGTTAGTAAATTGTCACAAGTACAAGGAAACCACTATTACACCTGGAAGGTGTGCTTGGGGCCTTGAACAGTCTGAAAGAAGGAGGTAGAAAAGCAGGTGTTACATCTCCTGTGCTTGCACTGGAATGTGCGATGTGAAGAGGAGCAAGGTTGGGGGTCATTAAAGAGTTCAGCAGCGAGCCATGATTGGTGGAGTGATTGAGATGGGAGCAAAATATAGGGTTGTTCCTGGACTTAGCTGGATGTAGCAGAAATGTTGGAGGATGTTGCATTAAATGTGCAGACTGTTAGGCGTGGATGACGAGGGCAAAGGGAAGATTATCATGTTTATGGCATGGAGGGGAAGGGGTGAAGGCAACAATAGGGTGAAATGAGATGGACAGGCTCGAGGGCCCATGCTGAAAGGGAATTCCTCAGCTGAGCAATAATCAACATTTCGGAACTACTGGTGTGAAAGGTAGCTTCCTCAGAACAGATGGAATGGAAATGCAGAAACTGGGAAAATTGAACAAACTCGTTCTAGGAAGTGCAGTGGAGAAGTATAATTAAGGTACCTGTGGGAATTGTTATGGTAATAGTAAATATTTGTGGGCAGACAATCCACAAGAATGGAGATAGACAGGTCTACGAAGGAACATAGGAACTTAAGAAAATAGGAAATTGGAGCACCAGTAGTTCATTCAGCCCATCAAGCCTACTCCGCCATTCAAGCTGATCATGGATAATCATCCACTGCTGCTTCATTTTTCCGAACTATCCTCATATCCCTTGAAGGCATTAACATTCAGAAATCTATCGATTTTGGTCTTGAACATGCCCAATAATTGAGCTTCAACAGCCCTCTGGGGTAAAGAATTCCAAAGATTCATCAACCTCTGAGTAAAGAAATTCCTCCTTATCCCAGGCCTAAATGGCCAGCCCCTTATTCTGAGACAGAGTCTCCTGGTTATACCCTCACCAAACAGAAGAAACATCCTATCCACATCTACCCTGTCATGCCCTGTAAAGATTTTGCAAGTTTCAATGGAATCACCTCTCATTCTTGGAAAACTGTAGAGAATACAGGAACAGTTTCTGCAATGTCTCTTCATAAGACCATCCCACAACAGGTATTAGTCTGGTGAACCCATACTGCACTCTTTCAATGGCATGTTTATCAATCCTTAGATGAGGAGACCACAGCTGTACACAATACACCATTGCGAGCCCACCAAGGCACTATACAATTGCAACAAGGCGACTTTGCCCCGTACTGAAATTCCTTTGTAATGAAGGCCAAGATGCCACTTGCATTCCTTATTGTTCGCTGCACCTGCGTACTAGCTTTCAGTGACACATGAACAAGGACACCCAGGTCCCTTTGGACATCAACACTTCCCAACCTCTCACCATTTAAGAAATACTCTGCCATTCTTTTTTTCCTGCACCGTGCATCACTTCACAATAATTCACATTTCATCCATCTGGAAAAAGAAGAGAAGTGACTGGAGGAGCCCATGTGAAGATGAGGGAGGAGTGGAAATAAGCCGCAAATTTCTTGAAGTTTCCTATTTCAAGGGAAAAAAAGAAATGGCGTCAGCACAGTCATCAAAGTATCAGTAAAATATGTGAAGAGGTGACCTAAATAACTTGGAAAATAAGAATGGTTCATGTAACTTATACAAAGAAATAAAAAAACTAGGACCCATGCATAGTGACACCATTTGAGTGTGGAATATCTCAATGTTTACACATGAGATGAACACACATATACTCTACAAAAGGGTCCCTGCACAGGGATCAGGATCAGAAACCTGCAGAGGTTTTCAATCGCAGAGCTCAAGAGCTGAGGAAAAGTGGAGTTCTAGCTAAAATGGCAAGTGAATTAAACTAAACTAATCAATTCCAAATGGGGCTCTCGCAATGTACCAGAAGGATATGACAACTGTCTTCTGGTGTCTGTCAGGAAAGGTCCCATCCACTGTGAGATTAGGGCAACTCGGGTTTACTGAGCTTTGGAACAGACAGCGGCAGACTGTCATGGACAGGAATGTAAATGGTCGTCTGCATTGCATCTCCAAGCTTTACAGGAGGGAAGTCTCCCGTGTTGTGGGACAGTCAGGGCAGAATTAACCAGTGTATTAGCATTAAAAGCCTGAATAAGGAAGTAATATCTCTGAGGGAAGAACTAACCTCAAATAATACTGAATAAATTCAACAACAAACTTCAAGACACTTAAGGTAGAAAATGGCGAGATATTAAAAAAAAAAATCAAAGAGCTGATTAACTCTCTTGTTCAGATGGATTGCATCCGCAAATACTAAAAATATAGGGAAGGGATAGCAGAGACACAATTATCTGTTCATTAATAATCATCAGAACAGAAAATAGTGCAGCAGACTCAGGGACTGCTAATGTGCTTCTTGTATTTAAAACGTAATACAGAACAATTCCAAAGAATCAGGCCACTTATCATCACTCCAGTTGATAGGAAAGATAATGGAATCCGTATCCAAAGAGGGAACAGGAAACTATCTTTAAATACATAAGATAATACAGAGCAGTCAGCACATATTGCAAAATGAAGATCATACATGAACAACATTATTGAATTATTTTAACAATACTAGAAAGAGTAGATAAGCCTATTACAGTAGATGTAAGGTATATTTATAAAGACCTTCGCTCTGGTCCCACGTAGCAGCCACATGGCTAATCTCGGAGTATGTGGAATTGGGTTGGGGGCACGAGGCAGAATGGACAGCAAGCTGGCGACAGAAACAGGACACAGGGAGTAGGGCTTAAGGGTATTTCCTCAGATTGTTGGAAGGTGGGAACTGATGTTCCACATGGATCATCACTGGGAACACTGTTACTTACTATTTACATAAATGATCTGGAATTGGGAAGTAGAAACACAATTCCCAATTTTTCAAGCAAATCTGAATTGAAATTACAGTTAATATAGAGGAGGAATGTGATAAAATAGCTAATGGAATTAATAATAATAATTAGTAAACTGGCACAATGGGCATCTAAATGGCAATACATTTTAATATAGCTAAGGGTGAAGTGTTGAATGTTGCTTGAACAATTAAGCTTCCCAAATGCTTCATCGAAATTAAGCGCCCTAAGAACACCAGAACACAAGAAATAGGAGCAGGAGTATGAGAATATAATTGGTCGAACCTGCGCCACCATTCAATATGGTCAATACTGATCTGATACTTCAATTCCAGTTTCCCGCCCACTCCCCATATTCATTAGTTCCCTGAAGAAACCAATAATCTGCCTAATTGTAACTGCATTCAACAATGGAACATCCATAATCCTCTGTGGCAGAGAATTCTAAGCATTCACAATTCTTTGAAGAATTTTCGCCTTACTTCAGTCCCACATGACCGGTCCCATATCTTGAGACCAGTAAAAAAAGTCTCTCAGCGTCGACCCTATCAAGTCCCTTCAAAATGTTATGTGATTCCATGACATCACCTCTCATTCTTCCAAACTCCAGTAACATAAGAACTATTTACTCAGCCTTTCATTAATGGACAACCCGCTGATCCCAGAAACCAGTCCAGTGAATTTATACTCTACCACTTCCAATGCAAATCTATCTGTTTGTTTATATGGAGACCAAAACTGCAGGAAGTATTCCAGATGTGGTTTCACCAAAGCGTTTTTATTCCTGTACTTCAATCCCCTTTTAATAAAGGCAACATTCCATTTGCCTTCCTAACTGTTTTCTGTATCTGAATGCTAACTTCCTGCATTCTATGTATGAGCACGCAGAAGTGTTTCTGGACATTAACATTTAGGGTGGCACAGTGGCGCAGTGGTTAGCACCGCAGCTTCACAGCTCCAGCGACCCGGGTTCAGTTCTGGGTACTGCTTGTGCGGAGTTTGCACGTTCTCCCTGTATCTGCGTGGGTTTCCACCGGGTGCTGCAGTTTCCTCCCACCTCCAAAAGATTTGCAGGGTGATACGTGAATTGGCCATTGTGAATTGCCCCTAGTTTAGGTAAGGGGTAGGAGAATGGTGGGGATGTGGTAGAGAACATGGGATTAATGTAGGATTGGTATAAATGGGTGGTTGTTGGTCAGCGCAGACTCGGTGGGCCAAAGGGCCTGTTTCAGTGCTGTATCTCTAAATAAAAAAAAACATTTACAAAGCTCACACCGATCAAAAATATCCTTTTCTTCTTTTCTTAGGACCAAAGTTAATAACTTCACACTTCTCCATATCATACTCTACCTGACATGTTGTTTCCCGATCACTTAACCTTTTAATATATTTTTTCAGCCCCTCTGAGTCCTCACAATCTGCATTTCCACCTTGTTTGCATCGTCATCAAACATATATAGATTACTCTCCATCTCTTCATCTAAGTCATTAAGACAGCTTATAAATAGCTGATAGCCCAGCACAGATCCTTGCGACACAAGGATAGGTAGTAAAGTATGTTCCGACGAGGACAGAAGGAGGCTGCAGACCGATATAGGTCGCTTGAGTGAGTGGGCAAAAAAAATTGGCAGATCGGGTATAATGTGGGAAAATGTGAAGTTATTCACTTTGGCACGAATAATAATAATGAAAAAGACTAAGACTTAAATGGAGAATGACTGCAGAATTCCGAAGTGCAGAGAGTGCTAGGTGTTCTAGTGTATGAGTCACAAAACATTGCTTGTATTATTATTCATTCATGGGATGTGGGCGCCGCTGGCCAGGTCAGCATTTATTGTCCATCCCAAATTTTCCTTGAGAAGCTGGTGGTGAGCTGCCATCTTGAACCGCTGGAGTCCATGTGGGGTAGGGACACCCACAGTGCCGTTAGGAAGGGAGTTCAACGATTTTGACCCAGCGACAGTGAAGAAACGGCAATATAGTTCCAAGTCAGGATGGTGTGTGACTTGGAGGGGAACTTGCAGGTGGTGGTGTTCCCATGCATTTGCTGCCTTTGTCCTTCTCGTTGGTAGAGGTCGCAGGTTTGGAAGATGCTGTCTACGGAGCTTGTTGCGTTGTTGAAATGCATCTTCTGGGTGGTACACACTGCTGCCACTGTGCGTCGGTGGTGGAGGGAGTGAATGTTTGTGGATGGTGTGCCAATCAAGTGGGCTGCTTTGTCCTGGATGGTGTCGAGCTTTTTGAGTGTTGTTGGCGCTGTACTTATCCAGGCAAAGTACTCCATCACACTCCTGACTTCTGTTTTGTAGATGGTGTACAGGCTCTGGGGAGTCAGGAGGTGAGTTACTCGCCGCAGGATTCCCAGCCTGTGACCTGCTCTTGTACCACGGTATTTATATGCCTATTGCAGTGAAGTTTCTGGTCAATGGTAATCTCTAGGATGTTAATAGTGGGAGATGTTATTGAAGTATATAAGATCCTGAACGGTCTTGATAAGGTGGATGCAGAAAAGACCTTTCCTCCTGTGGGTGAGTCCAGAATTAAAGGGCAATTATTTAAAATTAGGGGTCGCCCTATTATGACAGAGAGGAGGAGACTGCTTTTTCAGATGATTGTGTGATTTTGGAACTCGCTGCCTCAGAAGGTTTTGGAGGTGGGGTCATTGAATATTTTTAAGGCAGAGGTCGATAGGTTTTTGTTAAGTAAGGGCATCAAAGATTATTGAGGATAGATGGTAGTGAGGAATTCGAAAACAAACAGACCGGCCATGATTTTATTGAATGGCAGAGCTGTATTAGCGGCCAAATGGCCAACATCAGCGCCTAATTCGTATGTTCCTATGTTCGCATGACGCTCCACTAACTACTTCCTGCCAACTTGAAAATTCATCATTTATTCTGTCCTTTTGCTTCATGTCCTTTAACTAATCATGTATCCACGCTAATATATTACCCACAACTGCATGAACCCTCATCTTGCCCATTACACTTCTGTGCTTCACACTATTGGCTGTCTTTTTTTTAGGGGCGGTGGGGGAAGCTATTCAGGATCTCCTGATTCCCCTTTATCTATCCAATTAGGTACATCCTCAAAAAACTCTGAAACATTTTGCAAACAGGATTTCCCTTCCGTGAAACCATGCTGACTTTGTGTTATAATATTGCGTTTTGTTTTTTAAGTGCATTGTTAAGACATCCTTAATAATATATTCCAGCACTTTCCCAGCGACAGATGTCAGGGTAATTGGCCTGGATTTCCCTGTTCTCTCGTTCCCTCCTTTCTTGAAAAGTGGGATTACATTTGCAAATTTCTATCTGATGGAACCATTCCAGGATGTATGGAATTTTGGCAAAGTGTAGGTGGCACATCCAGTATCTTTGCAGCTTTTGGTTTGGAACCGTAGATTGTAGGCAATCAGGTTCCAGGTATTTATTGTGTTATAGTCCCTTAGGTCTCTCCAATATTTTTTTCCTTTATATGCTGATATTAAGTAGCTTTATTTCCTCACCTTTGTGAGCCCTTAGGTGACTGTTTACTTCTGGAGTGCAACGTGTGTCTTCTACTCCGAAGACCGCTGCAAAATATTTGCTCAATGCCTCTGCTATTTCCTTATTCGCCATGATAATCTTTACTGTCCCTGCTTCTAAGGTACCAACGTTAACTTTAGTTACTCTCTTCTTTTTTTTGAATACCTATAAAGTTTCTTACGATCTGTTTTTGTTTTTCTGGCTATTTTTCTCTCGTTCTATGTTCCCATTTTGATCAATTTTTTGGGTGGCCCATTGTTGGTATCGAAAACGTTCCCAATACTGAGAAGGGCTCCGGTTTTTTTTCAACAGGATACGTCTCTTCTTTTAATGGAATACTACACTTAACTTCCTCCCTACACCACAGATTGATCTTTCATGTTGACCTTTTGTTTTCCTTTGGGATATATTTGTTGAACATTTTGACATGATTGTTAAATGTTTCCCACTGTTTAGTAGCCTCTATAATTTTTATTATATTTATCCAATCAACCTTACCCGCTCCCCTTCCTACCTATACAATTGGTTTTGTTAAGTTTAACGTTTTTAGAGTATGTCACTTTCCAATGTAACATGGACATGAATGATATTATGATCACTATTTTCCAGCGCACCATTCACGATGACATGATTAATTAAATCTGCCTAATTACAAAATACTAGATCAAAAATAACGTTATCCCTATCTGGTTCCACAACGTATTGCTCCAGGAAAATGTCATATAAATATTGTACAAACTCATCTTCTGGACCATCCTTGCCAATTTCATAGTCTCAAATTAATTGAAGATTAATGTCCTCCACAAGTATTGCATTGCCTTTGTTACATGCTCCAATATTTTATTGTTAATAGCTCTATTCAATGGTACAACAACTGTTTATGGGGCTTATAAACTATTCCCAACGGCATTTTCTAACTCTTGCTATTCCTAATCTCCACCCATACAGGTTCTACATTGTGTTCGTATGAGCCCAGATCCTTTTTCACTGATGTCCTAATGTCATCCATTACTATCAATGTCACCCCTCCTACTTTTCCATGTTGTCTGTCTTTTCGAATTATTGTGTACCCTGGAATATTTATTTCCCAAGTTTGGTCACCTTGTAATCATGTTTCTATACTCGACATTAAATCTAAACTTTTATCTCTGTTTCTGCCAATACTTCATCTATTGCACTGAAGATTCTTCAGGCATTCAGATGAAGAACATTTAATCTTTTTTATATTACTGTATTTCCCTCCATTGACCTTATCTGGTGATCGGCAATTAGTGTTAAACTGTCTGTCCCTTTCTGTCTCACTCTAATTCGCTTTACCCACATTGCTACGTTGTTCCGTTGCCTCGACGTTTCTCTTTTGGATTTCTTAATCATCCTTCAGCCAAACCTTTACACCCCTCACCAGTTTATAGCACCGTCCACAACCGTAGTTATACGATTGGCCATGACACTGGTCCAGGCCGTGTAACTGCAGCCCATTCCAGCTGAATATCTCCCTCTTCACTGAGCATTGAATTCAGTGTCCCATGAATCCAAACCCCTTCTTTCCATACTACTCTTTTAGCCAAGCATTTAATCTCAAAATCTGCTTGGTCCTGTGCCTGAATGGGGTAGAGGGGCAAAGGATTCAGGGGTACAGATTCACAAATCATTACCAGTCGCAGCACAGTCTAACAAGACCATAAAATGCAAAGAAAGCAATGGAGTCCATTTCCAGATGAGTGTAATTGAAAGAAAGGAGCTGACATTAAACAAATTGGAATGTTAAATGTATAGCACTTTGCGTGATGTGTGCAGCTCTGGGCTACATATTACAAAGAGAATATTGATGCACAACAGAAAGGGAAATTATCTGACATGTGGGAGTCTTTCAAACGTCAGCTGATTAGAATCCAGATGCAGCATGTTCCTGTGAGGATGAAAGACAAGTTTGGCAAGTTTCGGGATGCTTGGATAACACGGGATATTGTGAGCCGAGTCAAAAAGAAAAAGGAAGCATTTGTAAGGGCTGGAAGGCTAGGAACAGATGAAGTACTTGAGGAATATAAAGACAGTCGGAAGGAACTTAAGCAAGGAGTTAGGAGAGCTAAAAGGGGTCATGAAAAGTCATTGGCAAACAGGATTAAGGAAAATCCCAGGACTTTTTATACGTATATAAAGAGCAAGAGGGTAACCAGGGAAAGGGTTGGCCCACTCAAGGGCAGAGATGGGAATCTATGTGTGGAGCCAGAGGAAATGGGCGAGGTACTAAATGAGTACTTCGCATCAGTATTCACCAAAGAGAAGGACTTGGTGGAAGTTGAGCCCAGGGAAGGGAGTGAAGATAGTCTCATTCATCTCATTATCCTAAAGGAGGAGGTGTTGGGTGTCTTGCAAAGCATTAAGGTAGATATGTCCCCAGGCCTGATGGGATCTACCCTAGAATACTCAGGGAGGCAAGGGAAGAAATTGCTGGGGCCTTGACAGATATCTTTGCATCCTCATTGGCTACGGGTGAGCTCCCAGAGGACTGGAGAATAGCCAATATTGTGCCTTTGTTTAAGAAGGGTGGCAGGGATAATCCAGGAAATCATAGGCCGGTGACCCTTATGTCAGTGGTAGATAAACTATTAGAGAGGATTATGCGGGACAGGATTTACTTCCATTTGGAAACAAATGAACTTATGAGCGAGAGACAGCGTGGTTTTGTGAAGGGGAGGTCGTGTCTTACGAATTTGATTGGGTTTCTTGAGGAGGTGACGAAGATGATTGATGGGGGAAGGGCAGTAGATGTTATCTGTGTGGACTTTAGTGAAGCTTTTGACAGGGTCCCGTAGGGCAGACTGGTGCAGGGGGTGGAGGCACACGGGATCAGAGCTGGGCTGGCGGGATGGATACAGAACTGGCTCGGTCATAGAAGACGGAGGGTTTCAGTGGATGGGTGTTTTTCTGGGTGGACGGAAGTGGCTGGTGGTGTTCCGCGGGGATCAGTGCTGGGACCTTTGCTGTTTGTAGCATATATAAATGATTTGGAGGAAAATTTAGCTGGTCTGATTGGCAAGTTTGCGGATGACACAAAGGTTGGTGGAATTGCGGATAATGACCGGGATTGTCAAAGGATACAGCAGGGTGTGGATCGGTTGGAGACTTGGGCAGAGAAATGGCAGATGGTGTTTAATCCAGACGGGTGTGAGGTAATGCATTTTGGAGGGTCTAGTGCAGGTGGGAGGTATATGTTAGATGGCAGAACCCTTTGGAATGTTGACAGGCAGAGAGATCTGTGCCTGCATGTCCACAGGTCACTGGATTGGCAACGGAGGTCAATAGAGTGGTCAAGAAGGCATACGGCATGCTTGCCTTCATCGGTCATGGCATAGAGTATGAGAATTGTTGCAGCTGTACAGAACTTAGTTAGGCCACACTTAGAATATTGCGTGCAATTCTGGTCGCCACACTACCAGAGGGACTTGGAAGCTTTGGAGAGCGTACAGAGGAGTTTTACCAGGATGCTGCCTGGTCTGGAGGGCATTCGCTATGAGGAGAGGTTGGAAAAACTCGGACTGTTTTCACTGGAACGACGGAGGTGGAGGGGCGACATGATAGAGGTTTACAAATTTATGAGTGGCATGGACAGAGTGGATAGTCAGAGGCTTTTTCCCAGGGTGGAAGAGTCAGTTACTAGGGGACATAGCTTTAAGGTGTGAGGGTCAATGTTTAGAGGGGATGTGCGAGGCAACTCTTTTGCACAGAGGGTGGTGTGTGCCTGGAACTTGCTGCCAGGGGAGGTGGTGGAAGCAGATACTATAGGGACGTTTAAGAGACATCTTGACAATTATATGACTAGGAAGAGAATAGAGGGATATGAGCACCGGAAGTGCAGAAGGTGTTAGTTTAGGCAGGCATCAAGATCGGCGCAGGATTGGAGGGCCGAATGGCCTGTTCCTGTACTGTACTGTTCTTTGTTCTTTGTTCTTTATATGTGTGTGTTTCAGCAATTTAATAGGAGGCAAAGCGATATGAATACATTTCTATTGTTATAATTATTATCATGGTATCAGCAAAAAATCATCCCCATTTCAATCAATTAGATTCAGAAAAGCAGAGGCAGCTCCATGTAATGGATAGATCAGTCGCTTGAAATAATGATTCCACAATAAAAATGGCCTGCATAATTGTACTCAGTAAAATTCTACATCCACAGATAGCCCAAGTAGTACATGGCCACTGGGGTCATATGTTCCATTCTGGTTAGTGATCCACACTCAGTAAAGTTCAGCAGTGACACATACTCCCAGTAATGCATGACCATTGGTATCAGGTATTCCACTCCTGTTAGTGACCACAGTCGCTACAATTCTACAGTGGCACGTATTCACATTTATAGGTCTACACTGACTCTTATTCCCGCTAATTTCTTCAGTCAGGGTGTTGACTTCACTGAAGGCTAATTCAATATTGCACGATATTCCACGAAATGCAATAACCTGATAATTCAGATAGCCTAAGATTTTCAAAGAAAGGTTCATTCTCAAATGCGGAAATTAAATACAACAGCAGACATGTTCAAGAATGTTAAAGACATATGACGTAAGGATATGATATTGCCGATCAGGTTCTTGCATAACAGAAACTGCTAGATTAGCATGTAACATCATATGCCACAGAGTAAAACTGGAGGGAAGGTAAAACGGAGATTTACACAACTTCAATGCTGTGGTCACTTACCAGGAACACCAATGATGGCAAGGATCAGGTAATATCTTTTCACTACATTGGCAAATGTTTCACGCATTTTCGGTGTGAATTGATCTGGCCGTTCATTCTGCAGGCAACCTGTCTGTATTAAACATTGTGGTGATGCATTCCCAGAGCCTGTAGTTAATAACTCGTGGGATCTCCACCGGGACATTAAGATTGCAACATCGTTGAAAACGATTTTTTAAAATTTGTGCAAACAGATTACAATATCGAGTTAACTCTGCCTTGTGATACAAATTCCAAATGTTACAGGGTCCCTCTCCGGACTGGTTTACTGATGTTTGGGACATGGCAGTCCTCTTTAACCGTGTTCATTCATGGATTATATTTCAAATGTTTCAGTCTCTCTCTCAGGAATTATCTACAGCACTGTGGGATGTGGCTGCCTCCTTATTTCTGAACATTCTGTAATTAAATTACAAACATTAGAGTGTTCCTCTCAGGCCTCATCTACTGCACGTTGCGTGGCTGCCCTCTTTAACTGCGGCCATTCAGTAATTAATTGCTAAATGTTGGAGGGTCGCGCTCAAGGACTTTCTACCACACTCTGGGATGTGCCTGTCCATTCAGTGCTTAGGTTTCAATGGTAAAGATTCGCTCTCAGAGCTGATCTACCGGACCTTGGAATGAGGCTGCCCTCTTTAACTCTGTAATTAAATATAACTCTGTCAGTAAGTAATCTCCAAATATTGGAATATTTTAGAATGCCTCCCTCAGGGATTTTCCACTGCATCTGGGATGTGGTTGTCCTCGTTAACTGTGACCATTCAGTAATTAAATTCTAGTGGCGAGTAAGTCGCTCTCAGAGCTGCTCAACTGCACCGTGGAATGAGTTTGTCGTCTTTAATTTGGCCATTCAGTAATTAAGCTTCAAATGTTCTCGAGTATCTCTCAGGTCTGATCAAGAGCACTCTGGGATGTGGCTTTCCTCTTTAACAGCAACCCTTCAGTCATTAAATTCCAAATGTGACAGTGTCTGTCACAGAGCTGCTCCACTGCTCTCTGGGTGTGACTATCCACTTTAACTGTGGTCAGTAAGTATATAAATTCCAACTGTTGGAGTGTCTCTTTCGGGGAGGTTAAACTACAATCTTGAATGAGACTATCCTCTTTAACAGTTTCCATTCAGTAATTAAAATCCAGATGTTAGAGTGCCTCTCTCAGGACTAATCTACTGCTCTCTGGGATGTGGATATTCACTTTAATTGTGACCATTTATTGTTTTAATTCCAAACGTTTACATGCCTGACTCAGACTTGCTCTACTGCCACTTGGAATGAGGTTTCCTCTTTAGCTGTGTGCACTCAGTAATTAAATTCCAAATGTTTGCAAGTCTCTCTCAGACTGTTCCACACCTCTCTCGGATGTGAATGGCACCTTTAACGGTGGCGATCCAGTTATTAAATGCCAGCTCTTAGATTGTCTTTTTCAGGACTGTTCTACTTTATTCTTGGATATGGCTCCTTTCTTCAACTGTCACCATTCAGTAATTAAACTCCAAAAGTTAGATTATCTCTGACAGGGCTTTTCAACTGCAATCTGGGATGATCCTGTCTTCTTTAAGTGTGACTATTCTGTAATTAAGTTCCAAATGTAGAATGTGGCTCGAAGAGCCGCTCTATTGCACCCTGCAATGTGGCTCTTCGCTTTAATAATGTCAATTCAGTAATTAAACACTAAATGTTACGGTGTTTCTCTTCGGGCTTTTCTACTGAACTTGGAATGTAGCTGTCCCTTTTAACTGTCACCATTCAATAATTAAGTTCCAAATGTTAGAGTGTCTCTCTCAGAAATGTTTCACTGCTCTCTGCGATTTCGTTCCCTTGAACTGTGACCGTTCAGTAACTAAATCCAAACTGTTAGAGTTTCTTTGTCAGAGCTGTCCTACTGTAATCATGGACAAGGTTTTCCTCTATTACTGTGTCTACTGAAATTATACTCCAAGTATAATAGTGTTTCTCTTAACACTGACCAACTGCACTCTGGGATATGGTTGCCTTCTTTAGCTGTGTCCATTCAGTAACTAAATTCCAAGTGTTTGACTGTCTCTCTCAGGGCTACTCAGCTGTTTCTTGGAATCTAGCGGTCCTCTTTAACGATGGACATTTAGTAATTAAATTACAGTTGTTAGGCCGTCACCTTAGGGCTTTTTAAAAATGCTCCCTGTAATGTGGCTGTCATTTTAACTGTGCCCATTCGGTAAGTAAACTCCACATGTTTGACTATCCCTCAGTATGTATCGACTGCACTCTGGGGTGTGGCTGTCCCCTCCAATTTTGGATATCAGGAGCTGCTTCAGAAAATGCTACAGTGTCCTTCCCAGGACGGTTTTACTGCACATTGGAATACGGCTGTCCACTTTAGCTATGTTTATGATAAATACAGTGCAAATGATCGAAACTCTCCCTTTTCTAATGCACTCTGGGATGTATTTGCCATCTTTTACTGCCACCATTCAGTAATTACATTCAAAATGTTACAGTGTCTCTTTCAGGACTGAACTGCTGCTCTCTAGGATGTCCCAGGCGTGTGTTTTAACTGTGACTATTTATTAATTATATTCTAAATGTTAGAGTGACTCTCAAAGCTGCTCTACTGCATCCTGGAGTGAATCTGTCCACTTTAACAGTACCCATTCAGTAACTAAACTTAAAATGCCATAAATATCTCTCAGGATTGATCTACTACATGCTGGGATTTAGCTGCCCTCTTTAACTCTGACCATCATGTTATTAAATTTCAACTGCTGGTGTCTCTGTTTTCACAACACTCTTGTATGCCACTGTCCTCTGTAACTGCGTCTACTCACTAACTTAGATCCAAATATTAGAGCGTCCCATTTAGAACTGATATACTGCACTCTGGGATGTGGTAGTTCTCTTCAAACAGTGACTACTCAGTAACTAAATTCCAAATGTTAGACTGTCCCTCTCAGGACAGATCTACTCCACTCTGGGATGTGGCAGTTCTCTTTAAACGTGACCATTCAGTAATTGAATTCCAAGTGTTAGTGAGTCGCTCTCAGAGCAGCTCCATTGCATGCTGCAATGAGGCTGCCCTCTTAAATTGTAACCATTAAGTAATTAAGCTGCAAACCTAAGACTGTATCTCTCAGTACTGATCCAGTGCACTGTGGGATGTTGATGTTCGCTTTAACTGTGTTCATTTAGTAATTAAATTCCAAATATTGCAACATCCCTCTCAGAACTCATCTACTGCACTCTGGGATGCGGCAGTCCTCCTTTAAATTGGTGATTTAGCACTTAAAACCAAATTGTTAAAATTACCATTTCACGGCTGATTTAATGCACTCTTGATACACCTGTCCTCTTTAACTGTGAATATTTGGTATACATCTCCAAATGTTAGTGTGTCCTTTCAGAAATTATGTACTACACTTTGGGATGTGGCTGTCCTCTTTAACAGACCCCATCATGTAAGTAAACGCCAAGTGTTAGAATGTCTATCCAAGGACTTACCAATAGCACTCTCATGGCATCAGGTCAGATATGGGCAAAGAAACCTCCTGCTTATTACCATCTACCGCCCACAGCTGTTGAGTCAGTACTCCTCATGGTGTTCACCATGGAGGAAGCACTGAGGGCAGCAAGGGCATAAAATATACTCTGGGTGGGGGGGCTTCAATGCCCATCGCCAAAGTAGCTCAGTAGCAACATTACTGACTGGGCTGGTCGAGTCCGAAAGGACTTAGCTGCTAGACTGGGTCTGCAGCAGGTGGTGAGGGACTCAACACGTGGGAAAAAACATACTGGACCTCGTCCTCACCAATCTGCCTGCCGCAAATGCATCTGTCCATGTCAGTATTGGGACGAGTGACCACCGCATAGTACTTGTGGAGTCGAAGCCCTGCCTTCACATTTAGGGTAGCGTCCATTATGTTGTGTGGCACTGTCACCGTGCTAAATGGCATAGATTTCGAACAGATCTATCAAGGCTAAACTGGGCAGCCATGAGGCACTGTGGGCCATCAGCAGCAGCAGAAGTGTACTCAATTATAATGTGTAACCTCATGGCCTGGCATTTACGCCATACGACCATTACCATTAAGTCAGGGGAGCAACCCTGGTTCAATGAAAAGTGCAGAAGAGCATGCCAGGAGCAGCACCAGGCATACCTCAAAATGAGGTGTCAACCTGTTGAAGCTACAAAACAGGACTATCTGTGTGCCAAACTGCGAAAGCAACATGAAGTCCTTCCACATCCAGCCGTAAATGGTGGTGGACAATTAAACAACTAACTGGAGGAGGTGGCTCCACAAATATCCCCATCTTCAATGTTGGGGGAACACAGCACGTCACTGCAAAAGATAAGGCTGAAGCATTTGTAACAATATTCAGCCAGAAGTTACGGGTTGATAGGCCCTCTCGGCCTCCTCCTGAGTTCCCCAGAATCACAGATGCCAGACTACAGCCAATTAGATTCACCCCGCATGATATCAAGAAACGACTGAAGGCACTGGATATTTCAAAGGCTATGGGCCCTAACAATATTCTGGCAATAGTACTGAGCACCTGTGCTGCAGAAATTGCCGTGACCCTAGCCAAGCTGTTCCAGTACAGCTACAACATTGGCATCTACCAGGAAATGTGGAAAATTGCCCAGGTATGTCCTGTAAGCAAAAAGCAGGACAAATCCAACCCGACCAATGACCGCCCCATCAGTCAACTCTCACTCATCAGTAAAGTAATGGAAGATGTCATCAACAATGCCATCAAGCAGCACCTGCTTAGCAATAACCTGCAGACCGATACTCAGTTTGGGTTCCAGCAGGGCCACTCAGCACCTGTCCGCATTACAGCCTTGGTTCAGATATGGACAAATGAGCTGAGCTCAAGAGGTGAGGTGAGAGTTTCATCCCTTGATATCAAGGCAGCATTTGACCGAGTATAGCATCAAGGAGCCCAAGCAAAACTGAAGTCAATGGGAATAGGGTGAAAACTCGCTGCTGTTTGGAGTCATACCTCGTGTAAAGGAAGATGGCTGTTGTTGTTGGAAGTCAATTATCTGAGCTCCAGGACATCAGTGCAGGAGTTCCTCAGGGTAGTGTCCTAAGCCCAACCATCTGCAGCTGCTTCATCAATGGCCTTCCTTCAATCATAAGGTCAGAAGTGGGGATGTTCACTGATGAATGCACAATGTTCAGCACCATTCAGGACTCCGCAACTACTGAAGCAGTCTGTGTAGAAATGCAGAAAGACCTGGACAATATCCAGCCTTGGGAGGATAAGTGGCAAGTACCATTTGTGCCACACAAGTGTCAGACGATGACCATATCCAACAAGAGATAATCTAACAATCCCCCCTTGACATTCAACGGCATTACCATCGCTGAATCCCCCACTATCAACATCCTGGGGGCTACCAATTACCAGAAACTGAACTGGAGTAGCAATATAAATAGCGTGGCTGCAAGAGTAGGTCAGAGGCTTGGAATCCTGCGGTGAGTAACTAACCTCCTGACTCCCCAAAACCTGTCCACTATCTACAAGGCACAAGTCAGGAGTGTGATGGAAAACTCTCCACTTGCCTGGATTGGTGCAGCTCCAAAAGCACTCAAGAGGTTTGACACAATCCAGGACAAAGTGGCCCGCTTGATTGGCAACCCATCTACAAACATTCACTCCCTCCACCACCGACGCACAGTGGCAGCAGTATGTACGATCTACAAGATGCACTGCAGCAGCACACCAGGGCTCCTTAGACAGCACCTTCCAAACCCGCGACCTCTACCACCCCGAAGGACAAGGGCAGTAGATGCATGGGAACATCACCAGCTTCAAGTTCCTGTCCAAGTCACACAGCTTCCTGACTTGGAACTACATCGCCTTTCCTTCACTGTCGCTGGGTAAACATACTGGAACTCCCTTCCTAACAGCACTATGCATGTAACTACCTCACATGGACAGCGGTTCAAGATGGTAGCTGACCACCACATTATGAAGGGCAATTCGGAATGGGCAATAAATGCGAGCATAGACAGCGACGTCCACATCCCAAGAATGAATCTAACAAAAAAGTGGGAACAGCACAGGGGCAGATACTGCTCCAAGCAAGATTTATCATTTTTCCCTTAATATATAACTCGAAATTGTTTCAGAGGAGATTTATGGACTGGGATGGAGAATGTTCTGTAGGTGATTTGTGGTCAGTCCTTTAATAAATGGATCGTGATTGTTTTGTAGATGAATTATGGTCAGACCTTTAATAATTGGGTAGTGATTGTTCCGTAGGTGATTTACCATCACTCCTTTAATAATTGGACAGTGATTGTTCTGTCGGTGATTTATGGTCAGTCCTTTAATAACTGGATAGTGATTGTTCTGTAGGTGATTTCCGGTCAGTCCTTTAATAATTGGACAGTTATTGTTCTGTAAATCATTGGTTATTTCTTTAATAATTGGATAGCTATTTTTCCAGAGTTGATCTGATCATTTCTTTATTGTTTTTATGGATGATTCTCCAAAGAATTGTGAACAACTATTAGCATTTAAATAAGTCTGTATTTGCTTTTATCTCAAAGTAAGTCTTTTATGGACACTCCCTCATAACCTGAGATGGGGAATTCTCTCGATTTGTTTTGTGGACGATTCCTTATTTGTGACGATCTGATTTCAATTTCTGTGATTTGTGGAATCCCTTTGAGCCGCAGGTACGTTGATGTTAATCTGTTTCTCTATCTGTATGTACGTGGTCCTGATCTGGGGCTGTTCCAGTAGAAAGGGCTCTCCCTGCAACCACTAACTCTTGCGCATTATAATTGTCCCGTGTTCAGATTTGTGAAGAATGAATTTGGAATAAGTTCTAATTTTCTGAGACATTAATTTTAAAAAGCATTTTTTTTGAGAAGCAGAAATTTGTTCCCCACTGCAGTGAATTGAATTTTCATCATTGAACCTGACCCATGCAGTTAAACAAGTCAGTTTACCTGTCTGTGTCTCAATCTCTTAGGCTTCTCCGATCGGACAGTTTGATGTTTGAAGTGACAGAGATTGCATTATTGGATCGTTTGGTCTGTCCCTCCTATTATTTCTATTTATTTATATCATACTTAAATATATTGTTTTCCATCGATACTGCTGTGTTTAATTGACTGGCAGTAATAGGATAATGTAAGCAGAGAGTCTCAGAGCAGGTTTTCTTTGTGTGGAAATCCAGCGTCCAATGAACTGCTCACTCCATGACAACCTAAATTCATAATTTCTCACAGAAAATGTGGTCAGATTTGGTGGTCTTGTGCATTGAAGCTGAGTTCTACCTTATTCTAATAAACTAGTGAGTGAGTGTTTCTGAACAGTCTGTAACTGTGTAACTATTTATCCCACAGTATCACTGTTTCTGTTAGGCCGTCTAAGATTCAGCTGTTTTATTCTGAGCTTTTAACCTGAGTCAGTTTGCATGTGCTAGGTTCGGGGGTACTCATTCAGCACAGGTTAAGGATAGAGCCTGGGATCTTCCTGATCTCTGCCTGGAGCTCGATACCATACTGGATATGAACCTTTAATTATGTTCATCTAATTCCCTCCTCTCTCTTTCACAGTCAGTCTGGGTGTACCTGAGTGAGCAGATTGTTCTGCCCCATTCCCATATCAAATACATTGAAGATGGCCAACAGACGGACAGTGACAAAGGAGATGGATAAATCGAGTCTTCATACACACCACAGTGAGATCAAATCACCCACAGTGAACAGGGGGTAGAGTAAGCACAGACGGAGGATGGGGCCTGGGATCATCCTGTGCTCTGTGTGTGCAGCTCAGTACTACACTTTTGGTGAGCAGCTTACTCAGCATAGGCTGGGGATGGAGCCTGGGATCATCCTGTCCTCTGTTGATGGAGCTCAGTACCCATAACAGTGACTCAGCACAGGTTGTTTATCGTGCCTGGAATCTTTCTGTGCTGTATGTGAGGAGCTCACTACCCATACCTTTGAAAAATATCTCATTATCACAAGCCAGGAATGGAGCCTGGGATTTTCCTGTGCTCTGCGTCGGGCTCAGTAACTCACTGGCTGAGAGCAGCTCACTCAGCACAGGCCGGGGATGGGGCCTGGTATCTTCCAGTTTCTGTGTGTGGTACTCAGTATCATACCTGTGTTAAACGTCTCTTTCTGCATAGGCCTCTGATGGATCTTGATTCTGTCGCTACTCTCTTTTGATTGTCCCTTCCTTAGTCCGTGCTCTGAGCGCTCTGGTGATGTCAGGGAGCTGGACCTAGGAATATCCAGCTACTGAGAAGACAGTGGGTATATCACAGACACACAGGCAGCTGATTGGTCAAAACAGCTCATCACTGAGGTGACCGGACTGGAAACGGGATTGTGGGTAGCGGGTCACTGATTCTGGTCATTGTGGGTGTTAATAGTCATGGACCAAGGATAATTTGTTAAAGGGTCACTGACCTCCGGTTTCATTATTTTAAATAGCATTTGACCGCTGATCTTAACTTTCCCAGCAGAACGAGCAGGGGGAATGAGGATCAATGGTAATGGTCGCTATAATACAGAGCTCACTCTACATTTTCCTATACTGGGAGTGGTCAATACTGACACTGGGTATAAATTGGGAGTTCACTGTCAGCGTAATGCAGAGGGAGCTCTGTATTATACCTACCCTGGAATTGCTTGATACTGGCACTGGGTATATAATGGGGTTCGCTGTCAGGGTAATGTAGAGTGAGCTCTGTATTGTACCTACACTTGGAGTGCTCGATACTGACACTGGGTATATCGTGGGGTTCACTGTTTTGGCAATGTTCAGGGAGATCTACATTGTACCTACACTGGGAGTGCTTGATACAGACACTGGGTATATAATGGGGTTCACTGTCAGGGTAATGTAGAGGGAGCTCTGTATTGTACCTACACTGGGAATACACGATGCTGACACGGGGTATAAATTGGGGATTCACTGTCATGGTAATATAGTGGGAGCTCTGCATTGTGCCTACACTGGGAGAGCTTGATACTGATACTGGTTATAAATGTGGATTCACTGTCAGGGTAATGTAGAGGGAGTTCTTTATTTTACCTACACTGGGAGTGCTCGACACTCACACAGGGTATAAAGTGGGGGCTCACTCTCAGGGTAATGTAGAGGGAGCTCTGTATTCTACCTACACTGGGAGTGCTCGTTACTGACACCAGGTATAAAGTGGGAGCTCACTGTTAGGGTAATGTAAATGAAGCTTTTTATTTTACCTACACTGGGAGAGGTCGATACTGATATTGGGTATAACGTGCAGGTAGGAACATAGGAACGGGATAGGGCTGTTATACCCTCGATTATACTCCACTATTCACGATGATCCTGGTTGAATTGTCTTCGAACACCCTTCCCTTATTTTCTCTCCTTTGCAGTCTGGTTCTGATTTTAAGATCACATCCCCTTGTCCTTGATTCCCCGACTAGAAAATAAACTTTCTATCTCCCTTCTCGATACTTTTCAGAGTCCTAAAACCCTCACTCAGTTGGAATCATCTCTGAACCTGCTATATTCCAGAGAATACAAGCCTTGTTTATATAACCTTCTTTGGGCTCCTTATCTCGAGAGACAATGTGTAAGCGCCTGGAGATGGTCAGTGGTTTGTGAAGCAGCGCCTGGAGTGGCTATAAACGCCAATTCCGGAGAGACAGGCTCTTGCACAGGTGCTGCAGATTTTTTTTTTTTGTCGTGGCTGTTACACAGTTGGCTCTCCCCTTGCGCTTCTGTCTTTTTTCCTGCCAACTGCTAAGTCTCTTCGACTCGCCACACTTTAGCCCCGAATTTATGGCTGCCCGCCAGAAGCAGCCATATTCCAGAGAATACAAGCCTAGTTTATATAACCTTACCACACAATTTAACCCCTGGTGCCCTCATATGATTCTGGTGATTCTGTGTTACTCCCCTTCAATAGCCAATATATCTTTTCTAAGATGCGCTACCTGGAGCTGTACACAGTCCTCCAAATGTGATATAGACAGGGTTTTATATATCTGCAGGAAAATCTCCACCTTTATATGTTCTTATATATAATTGGACTTTGGTATATGGAACATAATTTTGAAGACTGCAGGTGATACAACAGTTAACAATGTAGTGAATAGTGAGTAAGACAGTAACAGACTGAAATGTGACGGAGGCAGACTGGTGAAATAGACAGGAGCATGGGAGATACAATTTAATTTGGATATGTGTGAAGTGAACTACTTTGTGGAAACAATATGGGGACGGCAGCATAATGTTAATGTTACTGGGCTGGTAATCCAGAGTCCTGGACGAATGCTGTGGAGACATCGGTTCAAATCCCACCATTGCAGCTGGAAGAAATTAAATTCAATTAAATGAATGTTGAATTTAAAAAGCTCGACTCATTAATAATGATCAGGTAATTGCTAGATTGTTGTAAACTCCCATCTGGTTCACTAATACATTTCAGTGCTGGAAATCTGCTGTCCTTACCTGGTCTGGCCTACATGTGACTCCAGACCCACAGCAATGTGCTTGACTCTGACCTGCCCTCTAAATTGGCTGAGCAATCCATTCAGTTGTTTTTAACTATTACAGTAAAATAGCACTGTGGGCGCCCCTACACCACAAAAACTGCAGCAGTTCAAGAAGGCAGCTCACCACCACCTTTTCAAGGGCAATGAGGGACGTGAAATAAATGCTGGCCTAGCCAGTGACACTCACAGTCCATGAACTAAATCTAGAAAAACACATGCTGTTGCAGTAGAATCTAGATGATGCTATTCTGAGTGGGGTCCAAGAGCAGAGGTACCTAGGGAGCATAGAGACAAATCTTTGAATGTAACAGAGCAAGTTGATATCGCAGTTAAGAAACCGTTACGGATATTTGGTTTTGCAAATGTAGGCAATCCTTTAAAAAAGTAAGGATCTCATTCGAAACCTTTACACTTCACTGGTCCGTCCTCAGCTGGAGTATTGTGAATAATTCCCAGCACCATACTTTCATAAGGATGTAATGACCTTGGAGAAGGTAACAGGGAGGTTGAAAGGATGATATTAGACACGAAGATAAGAAATAGGAGCAGGAATAGACCATATGCCACGTCGAGCCTGCTCCACCATTCAATATAATCATGGCTAATCTTGCTCTTCAGTTTCCTGCCTGCTCCCATATCCCTTGATTCTTTGAGACACCAAAATCTGTCCATCTTAGCCTTAAAATACATTCAATGATGGAACATCTACATTTCTCTGGTGTAAAGATTTCAAAGGATTCACATTGCTTTGAGTTTAAATACATATTTTCATCTCGGTCCCAAATGATCATCTGCTTATCCCAGCCAGGGCAATGACCTCTCACTATCTACCCTGTCAAGTCCCTTCAGAATCGTGTATGTATCAATAAGGTCACCTCTCATTCGTCTAAACCCCGGAGACGATAGACCCAATTTACTCAGTGTCTCATCACAGGACAACGCCTCATCCCAGAGACCAATCCAGTGAACCTTCACTGTACTGCCTTCAATGATTTAAATATGGAGACCACAACAGCACACAGTATTCTAGGTGTGGTCTCACCAAAACCCTGTACAATTGTAGCAAAACTGTTTTTTCTGGCATTCCAATCCCCTTGCAATAAAGGCAAACATGCCACATACCTCCCTAACTGATTTCTGTACCAGCATGCCATCTGTCTGTGATCTTTGCACCAGCACCTCAAAATCTCTCTGAACATCAACATTTAGAAGATTTGTTTTTACATTTAAAAGATATCCTGCTTTTCTATTCTTATGAATAAAGTGAATAACTTCACACCTCCCCACATGAGAGTCCATCTGCCAGCTTGTTGTCCATTCACTTAACCTGTCTGTATCTCGTTGCTGCCTTTCTGTTTTCTTCTCACAGTGTTCATTTCTGCCTCCCTTTGTATCATCAGCTAACATCGATACAATAGTCTTAGTCATTAATACGGATTTTAAATAGTTGAGGTGTCAGCACTGATCCTTGTGGTACTCCAGTGTTCACTGCCAGCCAAAATGACCCTTTTTATGCCGACTCATTACTTTCTATCAATTAGCCAAGCCTCTATCCGTGCTAATATATTGCCTCCAAATCCATGAGCCCTTATCTTGCCCATTAACCTTCAAGTGTAGAACCTTGGGGCGGAACAGTGGCGCAGTGGTTAGCACCACAGCCTCACAGCGACCCGGGTTCAATTCTGGGTACTGCCTGTGTGGAGTTTGCAAGTTCTCCCTGTGTCTGCGTGGGGTTTCCTCCGGGTGCTCCCGTTTCCTCCCACATGCCAAAGACTTGCAGGTTGATAGGTAAATTGGCCATTAGCAATTGCCCCGAGTATAGGTAGGTGGTAGGGAAATAGAGGGACAGGTGGGGATGTAGTCGGAATTTGGAATTAGTGTAGGATTAGTATAAATGGGTGGTTGATGGTCGGCATAGACTCGGTGGACAGAAGGGCCTGTTTCAGTGCTGTATCTCTAAACTAAAAACGCCTTTTGGAAATCAAACCAGTCCCCCTTTAACAGCCCTACTAGTTACATCCTTAGAGGAACTCTAATAAATTTGTCAAACAGGATTTCTCTTTAGTAAAACCACATTGACTTGTTCTAGTCACACTGTACGTTTTTACGTGCATGGCTAAGACTTCCTTAATAATAGATTTCAGCATTTTCCCAACGACTGACTTTTGGCTAACAGGCCTGTGGCTTCCTGTGTCTTCTGTCCCTCCTTTGTTGAGCAGGGGTTTTACATTTGTTAACTTCCAATCTGCTGGGCCTGTGTCAGAATCCAGGGAATTTTGGAAAATCATAACCAGTGCATTGAATATCTCTGCAACTATCTCTTTTAGAACCCCAGGATATAAGCCATCACGTCCTGGAGATATATCACATTTTAGTCCCATAAGCTTTTTTACGGATATTAATTGTTCAAATATGCATGATAACTAATATAGAGGGTAACACATTGCAATTTATTGTTAAATTAGATGTCGTCTTTAATACAAAGAGGGTAATATTCTAGGTAATGGTTAAAGTAGGCATGATATCTAATATAGAGTTTAAAACGTTCCAGTTAACTGTGAACTTAGGTTTTGTTCCAAATGCACTGGGCACAATCTTGTTAATTCTTAATTTAGGAATGATAACTAACATTTACAGTAAAATGCTCTGTTTGATTGTTATATAAAGTCATCCCTAATACACAGGGGATAATATTATGGTTAATAAATTAAGCATGATAACTAATATGGGTTGTAAAATGTTCCAGTTAATTGTTAAATTAGCTACCCCTAATAAACAGGGGTATTCTGGTTCGTTGTTGAATTAGGCATAATAAATAACATTTACAGTAAAATGTTTTGGTTATTTGTTAAGTTAGATGCCATCGCTAATATGCAGGTATAATCTGGTTAATTGTTAAATTTGATGTCATCTCCAATAAAGAGGGTGTAATATTATGGTCAATTGTTAAAGAAGGCTGGAAAACTAATGTAGAGTGTAAAACGTTCCTTTTCATTGTTTAATGAGATGTCATCCCTAATACACGGGATAATATTTTGGTTGGTTGTTAAATTGGGCATGATTAATAACAGAGTGTAAAACGTTCCTGTTCATTGTTAAATTAAATGTCATCCCAAATACACAGGGTATAATATTATGGTTAATTCTTAAACTAGGCACGATAACTAATACAGAGTGTAAAATGTTCCAGTTAATTGTTAGATTATATGTCATCCTTAATAAACAGGTTATAACTTTCTGGTTAATTGTTAAATTAGACACGATAGATAATATGGAGTGTAAAAGGTTAGTTAATTGTTAAAGTAGATGTCATTCCTAACACACAGTGTATATTCTGGTTAATTGCTAAGTTAGGCATGATAACTAATACAGTTTAAAACGTTCCAGTTTTTGATACATTAGACTCGTTCCCAATAAACAGGGGCTATTAGGCATGACAATTAATATGTAGCAAAAAATGTTACATTTAATTGTTACATTATATGCCATCTCGAATACACGGGATAGACTTTTCTGGTTAATTATTAAATTAGACATGATAACTAATATGGAGTGTTAAAATGTTCCAGTTAATGGTTAAATTAGTTGTAAACCGTAATACAAAGGGGTAATAGTCTAGTTAATAGTTAAATTAGACATAACTAACAGAGTGTAAAACATTACAGCTAATGGTTAAAGTCAATGTCATCCCTACCACACAGGGTATACTATTCTGGTTAATTGTTAAATTAGCCATGATAACTAATATGGAGAGCAAAATGTTCCAGTTAATTTTTTAATTATATGTCACGCTATTGCACAAGGTATAAACAGGGAAATTTATTATGGGGAACAAATAAATTTTTGATCAACTAAATGCATACTTTGGTTCTACTTCACAAAGGTGAACAGAAATATCATTCCAGAAATGTTGGGGAACACAGGGTTTCGTGTGAGAGAGGAACTGAAGGAAATCAGTATGAGTAGAGAAATTATGTTGGGAAATTGATGGGATTGAAGGCCGATAAATCCCCAGGGCCTGATGGTCTGCCTCCCAGAGAACGTAAGGAAGTGGCCCTGGAAATAATGGATGCATTGGTGGTCATCTCTCAAGATTCTGTAGATCTGGAACAGTTCCTACAGATTGGAGGGTAGCTAATTTAACTCCAATACATAAAAAGGGAGGTAGAGAGAAAGCAAGGAATTATAGACCAGTCAGCCTGACGTCCATCGTGGGGAAAATTCTAGAGTCCATTATCAAAGATTTTATGTCAGAGCACTTGGAGAACAGTGGTAGAATCGGGCAGAGTCAGGATGGATTTACGAAAGGGAAATCATGCTTGAAAAATCTACTCGAATTCTTCGAGGATGTAACTAGTAGAGTTGATGAGGGGCAGCCAGTCGATGTAGTTTATTTTCTCTTTCAGAAGGCTTTCAACAAAGTCCCCCATAAGAGGTTAGCATGTAAAATTAAAGTGCATGGGATTGGAGGTAGTCAATTTCGATGGATAGAAATTGGTTGGCAGACAGGAAACAAAGACTAGGGATAATTGGGTCTTTTTCTGAATGGAAGGCAGTGACTAGTGGAGTACCGCCGGGATCTGTTCTAGGACCCCAGCTATACACAATATATATTAATTATTTAGATAAGGGAACTGAATGTAATATCTCCAGATCTGCAGATGACACAAAACTGGGTGGGAGGGTGTGTTGTGAAGAGGATGCAGAGAGACTTCAGGGTGACTTGGACAAGTTGAGTGAGTGTGCCAATGCATGGCAGATGCAGTATAATGTGAATAAATGTGAGGTTATACACTGGAGCAGGCAACTGAGTTCGATGATCATCCATGATCATAATGAATGGTGGAGCAGGTTCATAGGGCCGAATGGTCGACTCCTGCTCCTATTTTCGATGTGTCTATGATTTTATATTCTGATTAATTGTTATATGAGACACGATGGCTAAGATGGAGTGTAAAAGGTCACAGTTAATTGCTAAATTAGATGTCATTGCTAACACACAGGGTATAGTATTCTGGTTAATTGCTAAATGAGGCATGATAACTAATACAGAGTGTAAAACGTTCCAATTTTTTTGATAAATTAGACTCGTCCCTAATAAACAGAGGACAGTCTAGTTAATTGTTAAATTAGGCACGACAACTAATATGTAGTATAAAATGATACATTTAATTGTTAAATTATATGCCAAACCTAATACACGGTATAGAATTTTCTGGTTAGTTGTTAAATTAGGCATTATAACCAATAGAGACTGTTAAGCAATCCAGTTCATTGTTAAATTAAATGTCATCCCTAATACACAAGGTATAATATTTTGGTTAATTGTTAGACATGAGAGCCAATATGGAATGTAAAATGTTCCAGAGCCATGTCGGCAAAGGATAGCCCTTATCTCCGAGAAGCCACCACTCCATCTGATCCAGTTCAGTGAACAGCAGTAACAACCGGGACTGGGTCAAGACTCAGGTGTCATGGCAGCTGCCTGAGAAGCGGTCACACATTCGCTGCAAGCATCTGCGGTGTTCACATACCAGCTTCACCTAGATTGAGAGGGTTCCTTTAATGTTGACGTCTGCAGCTGGTAGCCTGTCGGGAGGCCTGATGGCTACATGAGTGCATACTATTAACATCACAACCTATGGTTCTCAGGCAATGGTGCCGAATCAATAGTCCTGCGGGCCTAGCTGTGAGAGTCCGTCCTGAAGTGGACATCCTCACTGGCCCTCTGGTGCAGGGCATTGGTGACCTCCCTGATGCAGCGGTGCACTGCTGACTGTGTGACCTCATAAAGGTCTCTGGTAAGCTCCGAAAAGGCTGCAGAGGCGTCAGGCTTGATAACCGCTGTTGCTATGAGGAGCAAAGGCATGGGATTTCCACTGGATGCCGTGTGCTGCTGGTCATCCTTGAGCAGGGCACAGAGATGTGTCACCACCCTCTCTATATGCACAATTTCCTGTGACACTGCTGCTCTACATCCAATGGCATGTCATGTGAGGCCTGCTGATGCACGGCAAATGTAATGGGGAGCTCTTCTTGGGGGCTGCTGCACACGATCTGGGGCCTCGACGTGGATCGGTCCTGCCTGTTGGTATTGCCTCCCGCGCATACGGATCCTCACGTGCAGAGGATCACACAATGTAGGATGAGCCATACCTATTTCCATGTGATAAATAAGGTTGAACCCTGCATGTTTTTGAAGGTTCAGAACAGGGCATGGATTGGTGTTATGGGTACATCAGCTGCTTTCCTGGATCAAATATGTGGCGAACCACGGCATTGCCCATCTTGGCTAGAACTCAGAGTGGCACAGTATGACCACATCAAGATCCTACCAGCTGAATCGATTGCCCTCATCATCCATAAAACCTTAATGTTCCTGCCATTTCTGACAGGCTCCCCACACATAGGGTGCCTAGTGTGTCATTGCCCCATCACAAACACAGAGCGTACACTTTTAAATGGTGGATGGTACACAGTACCTCCCTTCATGCCAGCACAGCCTTCCCTCCAGTAATCCTAAACCCCTCTCTTCTCGAGTGCAGAGTGAGACCCCAGTGTATCATCCTTCGCTCTTCCCTTTAAGAATTAAGAGTTAGACCCCTGAAAAGCCCCCTCCTTTCACCCTTCAGTTCTGCAGAGTGAAACACCTGAATAACAGAACTTAACATTACTGGCGACCGCGTATGCCTCTGAGGACCTGCAGGCTTTTTAAATCGTGAACGGGACGGCACGTAACAGCCTCCCGTTTGTCAAAATTCTCGAAGTTTTAGTGGAGAAGCGGCGGGCCACATAATCAGTAAAGGTAAGTACGTTTTATCATATGCTAATTGTGGTGCCACCACCATGTGGCTGGGGAGTCGCACTGAGGTACACCACCGCCTGTAATAAGCAGCGGGCCCTTCTCGATATCGTGGCTGGTGGCGAGCCACTTCCCGCGGCGTTTTACTGGATCCGGCGCCGGGTCCGCGGTGTTGAGGGGCTGGTAAAATTCAGCCCCTGTAGTTTAAAATGTTCCAGTTAATTGTGATATTATATGCCATCCGTTACACAGGGTATAATTTGCTGATTAATTGTTAAATTAGACATGATAACTAATATGGAGCGTAAAACTTTCCAGTTGATTGTTAAATTAGATGTTATCACGAATACAAAGGGTATGATATACTGGTCAATTGTTAAATTAGACATGGTAACTAATATAGAGTGTAAACTTTTCCAGTTTCTTCTTTTTTTGGACAAATTAGACATCCCTAATACATGGCATATTCTGATTGATTGTTGAATTATGCAAGGTAACTAATACATTGTGTAAAATATTCTGGATAATTGTTACATTAGATCAACCCTAATATCATAGTAGTGTCGTAATCTGCAGGGCTACGGACCAACTGCTGGAGGATGGTATTTGAATATATGGATCGTTTTTCGGCAGGCACAGACACGATGGGTTATGTTGTCTCATTCTGTGCTTTAACCGTTCTGTGATTCTATATTTCCTGGATGCCTTTGACCTAGGCAGACCGTTGGAGAGTGTCTGTTAAGATTCCAGTTCCCATGGGACAACTTCCCTTTCCCATCATGGATCCCCCATTCTCCACGATTACACCCATCGAAAATGCCCCATCACAGCGTCCCCTTAGTCGACATCCCGCAATAACAAACACCAACAAAAACCTTTCCATTAACATTTTTATCCAGCAACACATACAATTGTACAAACAAAGCAGAACTATTCGCCCTTGTGTATTCCACTAGTTCCTGTCTTGTGGGTTCCCTCGACTTGCCTCGTGCTCTTACACAGTGCTTCCCAAATGGCTGCAGCATGGCTGGCGGAAGACTGCTGACTTTCACTGGGGGAGACTGTAGATGGCCTTGCAGGACGTCCTCGAGCAGCTCTGGGCCTTGAGGGCTCATATTCGGATTGCACCACCTCGACATGGGCAGCAGCAGCCGGGGCTGGATGATGGGTAACAGCAAACACTGGTGGAGTGGGAGAAAGGACAGTGTGTTCCTGCTCCACGGAGATACTGCCACTCGCACGGGGCGACTCCTCAGCAATCCCAGTAATCTATCGGGTCACAGATTGCTGAACTTCTGTGAGAGCCTGAAAGCCCTTTTGAACACTGAGATCCTAAGCCATGATGACAGCAGTCTGATCCTGCATGGCAGCAAGCATGGATCGCGAACTCATTCTGAGCTTCCACTGCAGCACTGAGACGTTGGGTGTCTGCTGTCTGTGCTGCAGTGAAAGCTGAGACAATGTTCACCAGACACTTTATCACGGCTGGGTCCACTAGTGATGTCATGGAGTTAGTGACCACTTCCACAGGGGAAAGAATGGGCTTCAAGCTCTGTGCAATGTCCTGTGCCATGTTGGAGCCAGACTGCTCCATGTCCCTTGACAGTGACAACAGACTGTCTGACAGGCCTGTGAATGGACAAAGTATCTCAGTGTACATGTCCATCAGCATTCTCCTGCATGCTGCTCCAGCAATGTTCACATCTGAGTTCTGTGTACTACAACTCGTTTGTGACCTCGCCCTCCAGTGAGCTGACACATGAACTGTCCTTTCCCCTGGCCTGGCTTCAGCTCACTCATGCTCGGTGACTCGCCACCTGCAGATTGCAACTCTATCCCAGCCTCTAAGGTACACACAGTGCAAGTATTTGATCTGGTGGCTGTGAGTATCAGACCAAGAGATGGGCTCCACCATCGATGCTGTGTTGCGTATTTCAAAGGTCTGCTTAGGCCACCACTACAGTATTGCGCCCTGTTCATTTCACCACATTTTAGGGGGGATATGAGGGTCCTTGAGAGGGTGCAGAGGAGATTTACCAAAATAATTCCAGGGATGGTGGATTTTAGCTCCAATGTTAGGTTGGAAAAGCTGAGTTTGTTCCCCTTGGGAGAAAGAAGATTAAGGGGAGATTTGTTGGAGGAGTACAAAATTATGACAGGTTGCGATAAGTGAAGCACGGAAAATCTGTTCACATAACCTGATAGTAGAAGGACTCGGGACATAGACCAGCTTTTGGGAAAGAAATGAAAGGGGATGTGAGGAATAACTTTTTTTTTAAGCAGTTTGCTGTACCATGGCACCGTGGTGCAGGAAGACACTCAAGCAGGGGAATAAATAGGAAAGTAGGGTTAATAGGAAATAGTGTAGTCAGGGGGATTGGCATAGCTCGCTGCAGATGAGCGGTTGAGTCCAGAAGGCTGTGTTTCCTGGCCGGTGCCAGGTTTTAGGATATCTGCTCAGGGATGGAGAGGAGATTGCAGTGGGAAGGGGAGGATCCAGTTGTAGTGGTCCACATAGGTACCAACGACAAAGATATAACTAGGAAAGAGCTTCTGCATAGGGTGCATGAACAGCTAATGACTAAATTAAAATACAGAGCCACAATGGTTCCTAAGCCACGAGCACCTTGACATGGGTTAAATAAGATTAGGGAGTTGAAGGCGTGGCTCAAAGATTGTATTGGGCAGAACGGGTTTCGATTCTTGGGGCAATGGCAGCAGTAGTGGGGAAAGTGGGTATTGCACCGTAAGGACAGTCTTCATCTGAATTGTTCTGGGACCAGCGTTCTGGTGAGTCATACAGCGAGGCAGAAGAGAGGGCGTTTCAGATAAACAGTGGGAGGATAGGTCATGTAAGAAAGATGTGGCAAAATAAAGGGAAAGGAGAAGGCAATGGAGCAAGGTAGCAATAAGGATAATAATCAGATTGTAGCACGAAGGGACAGAGGGTACAAACATAAGGGTTCACCAGCAGATAGCGCCAAAGTTTGCATAAAGAGTAAAAAGACAAACTAATGACTTTATACCTAAACGCTTTTGGCATTTGTAACAAAACGGATGGATTGTCAGTACAAACTAAAAAAGAAATAAAAATGATCTGATTACCATTAAAGAGACAAAGCTGCCGAGTGCCCAAGGCTGGCACCTCAATATCCAAGAGAACTTGACGGTTTGAAAGGACAGGAAGCTAGGAAAAGATGGTGAGTTCGCTCTGTTAATTAAGGAAGACATTAGTACAATTGTGAGAGATGATCTTAGTTCTAAAGATCAAGGGAAAGAATCAGTTTGGGTAGAGATAAGAAATAAAAAACTTATGAAGTCTCTTATGCGAGCAGGTTATAGGCCTCGTAACAGCTGTTACACTGCACGTCAGTGTGTACAGGACCAAATGTACTGCAATAATCTTGGGTGATGTCATTCTACGTCACGATTGGACGAATCCGATCAGCGAAGTTAGCTTGGAAGATTAGTTTGTAACGGAGTTTCTAGGTAGCAGCGTTCATAACATAATTGAATTTTTCACTCAGTTTGAGCGTGAGAAATGTACGTCTAAGACGATTTTTTTGAAATATACATAAAGACAATTGCAAAGGTCCGAAGGCAGAGCTCACTAAAATGAACTAGGAAATTAGGTTAAAGGGGAGGAGTGTGGAGATGCAGTGACAGACACTTCGAGAGATATTTCATAACACTCAGCAAAGATATATTCCAGTGAGAAGGAAAGACTCAATGAGAAGCAGGCACCATCCAGGGCAAACTAAGAAAGTTATGGATCGCACCAAATTAACGAAAAAAACCAAAACATTTTAGGGAGTTTGTTGTTACGTCAGAGGATTGGACATAATGTAAAAACCAGCAAAGATTGACGAGAAAAAATACACAGGGAAAAATTAGAGTATGAGAGAAAGCAAGCTGGAAATATAAAAACGGAAAGTAAGAATCTTTACAGGTATTTAAAATAAAAGAATAACTAAATTTAGCATTGGTCCTATAGACATTGGATACGGGGAATTAATAAGAAATAAGGAAATGAGGGAAGCGTTAAACAGATATTTTGTGCCTGGTTCACTGTAGAAGACACGGGTAATATCCCAGAAATACAGGAGGTGAAAGGGAGGGAGAAACCTAAAACAGTTACAGTCACAAGGGAAAGGGTACAGAGCAAACTATCAGAACTAAAAGCTGCATCCTAGGGTCTTGAAAGAAGTAGCTGCTGAAATAGTGAATGCATTGCTTGTAAAATTGCAATGTAACGTCTTTTTCAAGGAAGGGGGGAGACAGAAAACAGGAAACTACACGCTAGTTAGCCTAACATCTGCCATAGGGAAAATGCAAGAATCTATTATGAAGGAGGTTACAGTACTGCACTGAGAAACTGTTCATGTGATCAGGTAGCGTCAACAGGATTTCGTTCAAGGGAAATTAAATCAAAATACTGCAGAGCCTGTAAATCTGAAATGAAAACACAGTGCTGGAAATACTCAGCAGGTCTGGCTGCAGTTTTGATTTCCTGACTGAAGGAAGTAAAACATTGCATTAGAATCAGTTCAGAGAAGGTTTGCTCGACTGATTCCAGGACTCAAGGGGATATGTTATGATGAAAGGTTGGACAGGTCGGGCCTGTATCGCTTGGAGTCCAGAAGAATGAGAGGTAATCTCATTGAAACAGGTAAGTTCCTTAGGGGACTTGGCAGGGTGGATGTGGAGAGGATGCTTCCCCCTATGACAGGGATTAGAACTAGGGGGTGGGGGGCATAGGGTTAAAATTAGGGGGTCTCACATTTAAGAATAAGATGAGGAGATTTATTTTCCTCTCAGAGACTCTTTAGTCTGCAAAATTCTCTTCCCTGGCAGTAGTGGAGGATGGGTCATTGAATATTTTTATGGCTGGGTTCAATCGATTTATGATTGATAATGGAGTCAAAGGTTAGAGTAAGTGATCAGACAAGTCGAGTTGAGGATACAATCAGATCAGCCATGATCCTTTCAAATGGTGGAGCAGGCTCGAGCGGGAAAATGGCCTACAACTCACCAAATTCGAATGTTTGTATGTAGCTTCGTATGTAATGACCAGAAACTCGCTGACTACGAGGGTGGTGCAAGCAGAAATGATCACTGATTTCAAAGGAAATTGGGTGAGACTTGAGCGAAATATCTGTGCAGGGCTACAGGAGTTGAGCAGGAGAATGAGACTGACTGGATTTCTCTACAGAGTGCTGGCATGGGCTCGATGGGCTGAATGGCCTCCTTCTGTGTCGTTATGACTTTATGGGTCTATGACAGGGGAATACAATTATCATAGCTTTCATATTCCATGAACGTTTATAATGGACTGGGCAGTATCACCCTGTTGAACCCCATAATGTAAGTGAAATGTTTGATGCCCCAGAACGTGTTTAACAAATTTCCTTCACAAACAGAATAAATCAGTTCAGACCCACTCAAAATTCTGGAGTCATTCACAATGGGGATTAGATTCTCCTGGTTTTCTCTGCATAGATAGCAGCAAGGCTTTTATGTGTGTCCCCCGCCTCCATGTGGAAAGTCTTGTCATGGTTAGGTGAGATAAGACATGTTGCCTGGGCGACAGATGTCCTCAATTGTGTTACTGCTTCCGTGTTCTCTTCAGTCTGGGTTAAACCTGGTCAGCCTCACCATTAGGTGGTTCATAAAGAGGAGTCACAGTCTCTGAAAATCTAGGGATGGGTGTCCACTGATACCCCACCAGCCTGATGATAGGACACAGGGCAGTCTTTGTGGTGGACAGGGGTAGACACTAGATGAGGGCCCGCTGATACCCCACCAGTCTGAGGATAGGACACAGGGCAGTCTTTGAGGTGGACAGGGATAGACACTGGATGAGGGTCCACTGATACCCCACAAGTCTGAGGATAGGACACAGGGCAGTCTTTGAGGTGGACAGGGGTAGACACTGGATGAGGGTCCACTGATACCCCACCAGTCTGAGGATAGGACACAGGGCAGTCTTTGAGGTGGACAGGGATAGACACTGGATGAGGGCCCGCTGATACCCCACCAGCCTGAGGATGGGACACAGGGCAGCCTTTGATGTGGACAGGGGTAGTACTGGATGATGGTCTGCTAAAACCCAACCAACCTGAAGATAGAACACAGGGCAGTCTTTGAGGTGGACAGGGGTAAGACACTGGATGAGGGTCCACTGATACCCCACCAGTCTGAGGATAGGACACAGGGCAGACTTTGAGGTGGACGGGTCGACACTGGATGAGGGTCTGCTGGTACCCCACCAGCCTGAGGAGGGTACATAGGGCAGTCTTTGAGGTGGACAGGGATAAACACTGCATGAAGATCCACTAATACGCCACCAGCCTGAAGATAGGACACAAGGCGGTCTTTGAGGTGGACAGGGGTAAGACACTGGATGAGAGTCCACTGATACCCCACCAGTCTGAGGATAGGACACAGGGCAGTCTTTGAGGTGGACGGGTCGACACTGGATGAGGGTCTGCTGGTACCCCACCAGCCTGAGGAGGGTACACAGGGCAGTCTTTGAGGTGGACAGGGATAAACACAGCATGAAGATCCACTAATACGCCACCAGTCTGAGGATAGGACACAGGGCAGTCTTTGAGGTGGACAGGGGTAGATACTGGATGGTCTCAACCTGATGTTGCTCTGGGCTGATGCTGGATGATCCAATCTGGGCACCTAGAAAGGTGACACGATCTAACACCAGCTGGGCCTTACGTGGATGGTCTTTTAGTCCAGCTCCCAAAGTAACTGCAGTAGTTCCTGTAAAAGGGTTAAATGTCTGGACACGGTCTGTGGTGATGAGGACAAGATCATCGACATATTGCAGAAAGTAGGAACACAGTGAAATGCTCATAAGGGCCCCGGCCATACGTTTGTGGAAAATAGTGGGGTTATTGTGCAACCCCTTGTGACAGACATGTCCAGGGATATCTCTGGCCCTCAGACGTGAGTGTGAATTTAAATTGCTTCTCTAGTTTAACTGGGATACTCCAATAACCATTAGAGATATCCAAGGTGGAGAAGACGACCCTGCAATTGGGAATCCGGCAGAGTAGGGTGGGTGCCTCTCAGGCAACCGGGTCCACACATGTGTGACTGAGTTGAGTTTGTGGTGGTCAATAGTCAGTTACCAGCTGCCATCCAGTTTTCTAACCGGCTAAATCGGGCAGTTAGTAGTGAATGTGTCTTTGTGAACTACACCCTGGTATAACAATGACCTGATTGTGTCTGGAATATATGATATAATCTCAGCTCGGTAAGAATACTGCTTCAAGGAGCATGCAATGGTCAGTTAATTTCTTCAGGTCTGCTCATGCTTTTAAGTTATCTTTATGGGTTGTGAATACACTCAGCACCGACCCGAGTATCGGCTGTACCTCAGGGTCATCAGAGGTATCTGGTCACACTCCTCTGATATTTTAATCATGAATATTGAGGGTGCACTGGAAACCAGAGTAGGGGTATGTTTTAATGTTCAACAATATACAATATATGAATAATCAATTACTGCTGATAACCTTTGAGCACATTACTTACTGCACCGTAACCACTATCCATTATGCAGGATCATATAAAAGGTAGGCAGGACTTTGACATGAACTCTGTTCCGTCTCCGATACCACTGTAAGATCTGATCTAGGGTCACAGATTAACCAAAAGGAGGCCGAAGTGTCAACAGCAGTTTATTGAGGAATGACAATTCAAATACAGCACAACATCAGGATAGACATAATAGACATACGACCTGTGACAGGTGAGAAAGGATTTCTGGCTATGGATCAGATGTTAGAAGCTATTATTAGAGACGTTGTATTAGAAAAAATCAAGATGAACAGAGAGAGTCAGCATGTTTTTGTGGAAGGGAAATCATGTTTAACCAATTTATTGGAGTCATTTGAAGAAGTAGCATGTACTGTGGATAAAGGGGAAACGGTGGATGTACAGTACTTAGATATCCAGAAGACATTTAATAAGGTGCCACTTCAAAGGTCATTGCGGAAAATAAAAAGTTCATGGTTTAGGTGTTAACATATGGGCATGGATAGAAGATTTGTCGGATAACAGGAAACAGAAAGGAGGCAGAAATGGGTAATTTTCTTTTTGGCAAGATGTATCGAGTGGTGTGCCACAGGGATCAGTGCTGGGGCCTCAACGTTTTACAATTTATATAGATTATTTTGATGAATGGACCGAAGGTATGCTGGCTAAATTTGCTAATGACTAAAAGATAGTGAGAAGGTAAGTTCTGAAGAGGACATAATGAGGTTACAAATGGATATAAATAGGTTAAGTGAGTGGGCAATGATCTGGCAAATGGAGTATAATGTGTCAAAAGGAGAAATTGTCCATTTTGGCTATAGGACCTGACTCTTACCTCGCGACTTGACTATTATAACATACTCCTGGCTGGTCTGCCACATTCTGTAACCTTGTGATGATCCAAAACTTTGCTGCCATCTTCTAATAAACACTAAATTCTTTTCACCAAACATCCCTGTGCTCACTGACCTACATTGGCTCTTGGTCCAGTAACACCTCATTTTTAATATTCTCGCTTGTGTGATCAAATCTCTTCATGGCCTCCCCGCTTTGATTATCGCAATCTACTTTCCATTTCCAATATTCCTGAAACTTGTTCATCTTAAAGGCTTTTTCTAATTCCCCTTTTTCAAGTGAGTTTCTTTCCCTCTGTCTCTCTCCCTGACCACACAGTTTATCTCTCCAGCTCCACTGGTGCTGTGGAAGTTTGGATCCATAAAATGGCGTGAGCTGCACTGCCGGTCACATCGAGCACGTTGTGCAGGACACCCACTTGAGTTTTCCACACCTGTCTATTGAATGTCGCTTGATCAAACACCTTTTGAAAGTCCATATATTTAACTTCAATCACATCACCCGCATCAACCCTCTCCATTGTTTTATCAAAGAACTCCATCAACTTTACCTCACCACCACCAGCTCTCTACACTCCTCCACTGTTGTTAAATTATCAGACTGCTTATCCAACATCCAGTAATGGATGAGCAGAAATTTCCTCCAATTAAATATTGGGAAGACTGAAGCCATTGTTTTCATTCCCCACTCGAACTCTGTTCCCTTCCTATTGATTCCATCTTTCTGCCTGGTAACAGTCTGAGATTCAGCCAGTCTGTTGGCATCCTTGGTGTCACATTCGGGACAAAATTAATAGGCACATGAAAAACTGTGGGTTGACTGAGGAAATCTAGCACGTATTTGTTCAGGGGAAATGGCATGTATTTATTTAGAGACACAGCACTGAAACAGGCCCTTCAGCCCACCGAGTCTGCGCCGACCAACAACCACCCATTTACACTAATCCGACAGTAATCCCACACTGCTTGCCACCTATCTACACTAGGGGCAATTTACAATGGCCAATTTACCTGTCAACCTGTAAGTTTTTGGCTGTGGGAGGAAACCAGAGCATCCAGCGAAAATCCACACGGTCACAGGGAGAACTTGCAAACTCCGCACTGTCAGATACCCAGAATTGAACCTGGGTTGCTAGAGCTGGAAGGCTGCGTTGCTGACCATTGCACCACTGTGCAACTGGCTAACTAGCTTGCTGGAGTTTTTTGGAGAGGTAAAACGGAAGCTTGATGAGGGCAATGCTGTTGATGTGGTGGAAATGGAATTCCAAAAGGCCTTTGATGAAGTGCCACGCAAAAGATCTGTGAGCAAAGTTATAGCTCATCGACTAAAAAGGACAGAAGCAACATGAAACCAAATTGGTTAAGTGACAAGAAACAGAGAGTAGTGATTAATGAATGCTTTTCGGGCTGAAGAAAAGATGTAGTTGAATCAAAGCAAAATACTGTAGATGCTGTCAATCTGAAATAAAAAAAGAAAGTGCAGGAAATACTCAGCAGGTCCGGCAGCATCTGTGGAGAGAGAAGAAGAGTGAACATTTCAGGTCTGTGATTTTTTCTTCAGAACTGGCAAAGGTTAGAAATGTAATAGGTTTTAAGCAAATAAAGCGGGGGTAAGGTGGAATCAAAAGGACAGAATTGTGAGCATTAGAACAGGGATTGGGGAGGGGGTGTTGAAATGACAAGCGACCAGAAGCTCGGGGTCATGCTTTTGGACTGAGCAGAGGTGTTCTACCAGGTGGTCACCCAATCAGCGTTTGACCTGCCGCGGTGTTCCAGTGAACATCAACGCCAGCTCGGGGAACAGCTCCTCATTGTCCGATTAGGCATTCTACAGACTTCTGGACTGAACATTGAGTTCAATAATTTCAGAGCATGACTGGCCCTTTTAATTATAACTTTTTAAAATCCATTTTTAGGCGTGTGCCGGCCTTAAACTGGATTTTTTATGTTGGTGCTTTTGGTTAGGGCAGTTCATTGTTCAGTCATCTACCCCAGAATACTGAGGGAGGCAAGGGAAGAAATTGCTGGAGCCTTGACAGAAATCTTTGCATCCTCATTGGCTACAGGTGTCGTCTCAGAGGACTGGAGAATAGCCAATGTTTTTCCTTTGTTTAAGAAGGGTAGCGAGGATAATCCAGGAAATTATAGGCCGGTGAGCCTTACGTCAGTGGCAAGGGAAATTATTGGAGCGGATTCTTCGGGACAGGATTTCCTGCCATTTGGAAACAAATGGACTTTTTAGCGAGAGGCAGCATGGTTTTGAGAAGGGGAGGTCATGTCTCACTAATTTAATTGAGTTTTTTGAGGAAGTGACGAAGATGATTGATGAAGGAAGGGCAGTGGATGTTATCTATATGGACTTCAGTAAAGCCTTTGACAAGTTTCCTCATGGCAGACTGATACAAAAGGTGAAGTCAAATGGGATCAGAGGTGAGCTGGCAAGATGGATACAGAATTGGCTCGGTCAAAGAAGACAGAGGGTAGCAGTGGAAGGGTGCTTTTCTGAATGGAGGGATGTGATTAGTGGTGTTCCACAGAGATCAGTGTTGGGACCTTTGCTGTTTATAGTATATATAAATGACGTGGAGGAAAATGCAGCTGGTCTGATTAGTAAGTTTGCGGACAACACAAAGGTTGGTTCAGTTGCGGACAGTGATGAGGATTGTCAGAGGATACAGCAGCATATAGATCAGTTGGAGACTTGGGTGGAGAAATGGCAGATGGAGTTTAATCCGAACAAATGTGAGGTAATGCATTTTGGAAGGTCGAATGCAGGTGGGAAGTATACAGTAAATGGCAGAACCCTTAGGATTATTGGTAGGCAGAGAGATCTGGGCGTACAGGTCCACAGGTCACTGAAAGTGGCAACGCAGGTGGATAAGGTAGTCAAGAAGGCATACGCATTGCTTGCCTTCATCGGTCGGGGCATAGAGTATAAAAATAGGCAAGTCATGCTGCAGCTGTACAGAACTTTAGTTAGGCTGCACTTAGAATATTGCGTGCAATTCTGGTTGCCACACTACCAGAAGGACGTGGAGGCTTTGGAGATGGTACAGAAGAGGTTTACCAGGATTTTGCCTGGTCTGGAGGGCATTAGCTATGAGGAGAGGTTAATAAACTCTGATTGTTTTCACTGGAACGACGGAGGTGGAGGGGCGTATTGATAGAGGTTTACAAAGTTATGAGCGGCATGGACAGAGTGGATAGTCAGAAGCTTTTTCCCAGGGTGGAAGAGTCAGTTACTAGGTGACATAGGTTTAAGGTGAGAGGGGCAAAGTTTAGAGGGGATGTGCGAGGTAAGTTCTTTGCACAGAGGGTGGTGACTGCCTGGAACTTGTTGCCGGGGGAGGTGGTGGAAGCAGGTACCATAGGCACGTTCAAGAGGCATCTTGACAAATACATTAATAGGATGGGAATAGAGGGATACGGACCCCGGAAGTGCAGACGGTTTTCGTTTAGGCCGGCATCAAGATAGGCGCAGGCTTGGAGGGCCGAATGGCCTGTTCCTGTGCTGTACTGCTCTTTGTTCTTTGTTGTTCCCTAACACCCTCTCTGCTAACAAAGCTAACGCTTTGTCTTTCACCCCACCACAATCACACTCTCTTTGACTTTGCACCATGACCTCCTTGTCAATTAATTTCACTGATCATCTGTCTGATCAAAACCTGCCCTTTGTTCTCTTTTGCCCCACCCCTGCTTTACCTGCTTAAAACCTATTACATTTCTAACCTTTGCCAGTTCTGATGAAAGGTCACAGACCTGAAACGTTAACCCTGCTTCTGTCTCCATAGGTGCTCCCTAACCTGCTGAGTATTTCAGCACGTTTTGTTTTTATTTAAAATTTGTAGTCGAGTTCCCCGGTGATCAGTGTTGGGACCCTTTTTCTTCCTGACGTATATTATTGGCCTAGACCTTGGTGCAAATGTAACAATTTCAACGTTTATGGATGACACAAAACTTGGAGGCATTATGAAGTGTGAGGAGCAGAATCTAGACCCTCCAAAGGACATAGTCAAGTTGATGGAATGGGCAGACAGGTGGCAGATGAAGTTCAATGTGGAGAAATGTAAAGTGATATATTTTGGCAGGAAGAAAATGGAGAGACAATATCGATGAGAAGGGTACAATTCTAAAGGGGGTGCAGGAGTAGAGGGACCTGGGTGTATATGTGCATAGGTCATTGAAGGTGGCAGGACAGGTTGAGAGTGGTTAATGAAGCATACAGTATCCTGGGCTTTATTAACAGCGGCATGGAATACAAGAGCAAGAAGGTTATTTGGAACTTGTATAAGACACTAGTTCGGCCTCAGCTGCAGTGTTACATCCAGTTCTGGGAGCCACACTTTAGGTAATGTGCAGACACTGGAGAGTGTACAAAACATTCACAAGGATGGTTCCAAGGCGGAAGCAACAAGAAATGCTGGAAATACTCAGCAGGTCTGGCAGCATCTGTGGAGAGAGAAACAGAGTTACGTTTCAGGTCAGTTAACCTTCTGAACTGGCAAACATTAGAAATGTGAAAGGTTTTAAGCAAGTAGAGCGGGGGTGGGGCAAGAGATAACAAAGGAGAAGGTGTTGATAGGGCAAGGTCACAGAGAATAACCGACCATAAGGTCATGGAGTAAAGGCAAACAGTGGGTTCATGGTGTGTTGAAAGACAGGGTGTTATGGGACTGAAAACTGAACAGTCACAAGTACAAGCATGAAAAAAACAGTGGGTGGGCAAACTGAACAATCTAAGGTAAAATAAAATAAAATAAACACACAAAATATAAAAAAAGGAAAAAAAAAACCTAAAGATCAAGATAAAATGGGGGGCCCGTAATGCTCTGAAGTTTTTGAATTCAATGTTCAGTCCGGCAGGCTGCAGTGTGCCTAATCTATAAATGAGATTCTGTTCCTGGAGCTTACGTTGATGTTCACTGGAACACTACAGCAATCCCAGGACAGAGACGTGAGCATGGGAAGAGGGGGATGAGTTCAAATGGCAATCAACAGGAAGCTTGGGGTCGTGCTTTCCGACTGAGCAAAGGTGCTCCGCTATGCAGTCACCCAGTCTGCATTTGGTCCCGCCAATGTAGAGGAGACTACATTGTGAGCAGCGAAAACAGTACACTACTTTGAAAGAAGTACAAGGAAATCGCTGCTTCATCTGAAATAAGTGTTTGAGGCCTGGGATAGTGAGGGGAGAGGAGGTAAATGGGCAGGTATTACACTTCCTGCGATTTCAGGGGAAGATGCTGTGGGAAGGGGACGAGGTGGTGGGGGTAATGGAGGAGTTGACCAGGGTGTCGCAGCGGGAGCGATCCCTTTGGAATGTTTACAGGGGAAGTGAGGGGAAGATGCGTTTGGTAGTGGCATCACGCTACATGAGGCGCAAATGGTGGAGGCTGATCCTTTGGATGTGGAGGCTGGTGGAAAGTGAGGACAAGGGAAACCCTGTCACTGTTCTGGGAGGGAGCAGAAAGGGTGATGGTAGAGGTGCAGGAAATGGGTCAGACATGGTTGAGGGCCCTGTCAACCATAGTGGTTGGGAATCCTCAGTTTAGGCAAAAGGAAGACATATCAGAAGCGCTTTCATGGAAGGTAGCATCATCAAAGCAGATGCGTCGGAGACGGAGAAACTGGGTGAATGAAATGGAGTCCTTACAGGAGGCCGGGTGTGAAGAACTGTAGTCGAGGTAGCTGTGGGAGTTGGTGGGCTTATAATGGATATTAGTTGACAACCTATCCCCAGAGATGGAGACAGAGAAGTCGAGGAAGGGAAGGGAAGTGTTGGAGATGGACCATGTAAATGTGAGAGAATGGTGGAAATTAGAAGCAAAGCAGATAAAGTTTTCCGGTTCAGGGCAGGAGCAGGAAACGGCACCGATACAGTCATCAATGTATCAGAAAAAGAATTGGGGGAGGGGCCTGAGTAGGACTGGAAGAAGAAATGTTCGACATATCCCACAAAAAGACAGGCATAACTAGGACCCATGCGGGTACCCATAGCAACAACTTTTACTTGAAGGAAGTGAGTGGAGTTGAAGAAGAAGTTGTTCAATGTGAGAACAAGTTCAGCCAGGCGGAGGAGGGTGGTGGTCGATGGGCACTGGTTGAGTCTCTTCTCAAGGAAGAAGTGGAAAGCCCTCAAACCGTCCTGTTGGGGGATGGAGGTGTAGAGAGATTTGACCCCAAGCTTCCGGTTGGTCGAAATTTCAACACTCCCCGCTGCTCTCATACTCACATCTCTGTCCTGGGATTGCTGCAGTGTTCCAGTGAACATCAACGCAAGCTCGAGGAAAATAATCTCATTTACCGATTAGGCGCACTACAGCCTGCCGGCATGAACATTGAGTTCAATAATTTCAGAGCATTATGGGCCCCCCCATTTTACTTTTATTTTGAGCCATTTTTTCTTTCTTTTTTTGTATTTTTACTTTATTTTTTTTGTGTTACTTTATTCAGTTTTTCAACCCACTGTCTTTTTTAATGTTTGTGCTTGTGACTGTTCAGTTTTCAGTCGCTAACACCCTATCTGCAATAATGATTTGTCTTTCAACACACCATTAACATATTGTTTGCCATGACTATGGATACTCAGCTATTCTGTGACCTTGCCCTATCTACACCTTCTCCTTTGTTATCACTTGCCCCGCCCCCGCTTCTTGCTTAAAGCCTTTCACATTTCTAATATTTGCCAGTTCAGAACAAGGGTCACTGACCTGAAACGTTAACTCTGCTTCTCTCTGCACAGATGCTGCCAGACCTGCTGAGTATTTCCAGCATTTCATGTTTTTATTTCTGATTACCAGCATCTGCAGTATTTTGCTTTTATCCAAGGATGAAGAATATCAGTTATGAAGATATACTCGAGAAGTTGGATCATTTTCCTTAGGGAAGAGAAGGCTGAGAGCAGATGTGAAAAGAAGGTATTCAAAATTATGAAGTGTTTGGACAGAGTGGATAGGGACAAACTGTTCCCACTCCTGAAAGGATCGAAAATGAGAGGGCAAAGAATTAAAGTAATTGGTAATAGAAGCAGCAGTGACATGAGGAAAACGTTTCCACACAGCGAGTGGTTAAGGTCTGGAATGCACTGCCTGAGAGTATGGTGGAGGCAGATTCAATCAAGGCATTCAGGGGGAAATTGGATAGCTGTCTCAAAAGGAAGATTGTAGAGAGTTACAAGGAGAAGGCAGGATAGTGGCACTAGATGAATTGCTCTTTTGGAGAGCCAATGCAGACACGATGGACTGAATGGCCACCTCGGTGCTGTAACAATTCTGTGATTCTGTGACATTTGACCACAAAATGAGCTTCCAACCTTATATTCGTGCCATCACTATCACCACCCATTTTCACCTCAATAACATCGTCCAACTTCACCCCGTCTCAACTTACCTGCTGCTGAAGCTCACATTCATTATTTCATTACCTGTAGACGAAACTATTACAGCTCTTTCTCCCACATTCTACTATCTGTAAACCTGAGATCATCTGAAACACTGCTGCCTGTGTCTTACCTCACAACAAGTCCCATTCCCCGATCACTGACCTTCATCAGCGTACTGTCAAGCAATGTCTTGATTTGAAATTCGCAACCATGTTTTCACATCCCACCATGGTCTCACCCATCCCTATCTCCGTAATCTCCTCCAGACCCACAACCCTCCGAGATATCTCTTCTCCTCTAATTACGGCCTCTTGTGCATCCCTGATTTTAATTGCTCCACCATTGGTGGCCACACCTTCAGTTGCCTCGGCCCCAAGCTCTGGAATATCCTCCCTAAACAGCTCCACCTCTCCACCTCGCTTTTATCCTTTAAGACACTCCTTTAAAACCTGCCTCTTTGTCAAAACTTTTGGTCACCTAATCTAATATCTCCCTTGGAGGTTCGGGGTTATACGTTGTTTCATAATGGTGCTGTGAAGCACCTTGGGATAAGTTCTTGTTGAGGTTTGCCAGGTATGATTTGTCATTAGCATATTCGTGCTGCTTGAAATTTGTTATGCTATGCTTCTCCAAGCAATGAATATTTCCATCCTGGGTTGTGAAATTTCCCCACCACTGACGTCAGGTTGACTGGACAGTACATGGTTTACCCCATCTCTCCATTTTGTAAACAAGGTGTAATATTTACAGACCTTCCTTCCTCTGTATCACTCCCATAGCCAAGGAGAATTGAAAGATTCTGACGAGTGCGTCTGCTATTTTCATCACTCCTTCCCTCAGTAACCCTCATAATTCCCATCCAGACTGGGTAAATGTTCTACTTTATTGTGCTCCAAAAAGTGTTGGTTTGAAAGGGTGGCATAGTGGTGCAGAGCCTAGCACCACAGCTTCGTAGGTTCAGCGACCCGGGTTTGGTTCTGGGTACTGCCTGTGTGGCGTTTGCATGTTCTCCCTGTTACTGCATGGGTTTTCTCTGGGTGCTCTGGTTTCCTCCAATATTCCAACGACTTGCAGGATGACTGATAGATTGGCCATTGTAAACATTGCCCTTGGTGTAGGTAGGTGGTAGGAGAATTGAGGGAAGGTGGGGATGTGAGGGGGGAAAATGGCACTGATGTAGGATTACTAAAAATGGGTGGTTGATGGTCGCTGTAGAATCGATGGGCCAAAGGGTCTGCTTCGGTGCTGTATGACTCTATGTAAAGGGTTAACTAAACTTGTTTGTTCAGTGACTGCAGTTAATGTCAGTCTCCAAGGAGTCAATTGTATCACTGGAGGATTTGCATCTTCTATTAATAAGGGACTCCTTTAAATCTGTTATCCCATAGTGTCAGTGGAAGTTTCATTCCCGGGTAGTAACAGGGATCAGCAGCTCCAGAGAGAGGGAGAGGATAGATCAGAATCTGAGAACAGTAAATTGGAATGTTACTACAATGGATCAGAATCTGAGAACAATAGATCTGAATGCTGCAACAAAGGGCAGGACTTTCATCTGGGAGATTGACCGTCTTTCTGAAAATAATGATTGGTTCTCATTAGACTATCGGACCTATCTCGCACTGAAGATTATTCAACACATTTACTATCCCATCCTTGCTGTTATCAGTGTCCCTGGTAAGTCTCTCTATCCAGCTATTAATGGTATAAACCAAGTTTAACAAGATTACCTTTCTTGTCATTTACTCTGCCCTCCTTGCTGCTTTTGTTATCCCTGGCAAAACTTTATCCCCAGCTATGAGCTCTATAAACCATTGCTACTTGAATTAGAGTTCATATAATTTACTCGACCATCTTTGCAGCTGTTGCTGCGCCTGGTAAGTTCCTATTTCCCACGATGTGATCTGTCAACCCTGTTTCACTGAAATAATGTTCTTGCAATTTTAATTTTGGGAAGAGTGGAGCTCGTGCCATTAGTCTCCATAGGAATGTTTGTCTCCTATCCATGAACCATGTACCCCTCACTGGCTAATGTCGGAGGTTGAACCAGACAGTTTGCATCCTCTGCGTTCGATTTAACCCTGAGCTGAGTTCTGACCCCTTATTCTATCCATCACCAACAGTGCCTACTACCAGCTCTGTAAAATCACCCATCTGCCTCAGCTCATCTGCTACATAAACCTTCATCTGTGCCTTTGTTAACATAGAATATAGGAGCAGGAGAAGACCATTCGGCCCTTCGAGCCTGCTCCGACATTCATTATGACCATGGCAGATCATCCAACTCAGTAACTTGTTCCCGCTTCCGCACCCCACGCCGCCGCCCCTTTTATTTTGATACCTTTAGACCCAAGAGCTATATCTAACTCCTTCTTGAAAACATACAATGTTTTAGCCTCAACGGCTTTCTGTGGTAGCCAATTCCATAGGCTCAGCACTTTCTGGGTGAAGTAATTTCTCCTCACCTCAGTCTGTAAAGGTTTGCCCGTATCCTAAGACTATGATCCTTGGTTCTGGACTCCACTGCCATCGGGAACATCCTTCCTGCATCTACTCTGTCAAGTCCTGTTAGAAATTTGTAGGTTTCTATGAAATCTCTCCTCAATCTTCATTACTCCAGCCAATAAAGACCTAACCAACTCAATCTCTCCTCTTCCGTCAATCCCTCCATCCGAGCCTTCAGTCCGGTAAACCTTCGCTGCACTCCCTCCATAGCAAGAAAATCCTTGCTTAGATAAGGAGACCAAAACTGCACACAATATTCCGGGTGTGGCCTCATCAAGGTCCTGTATAACTGCAGCAAGGCATCTCTGCTCCTGTACTCGAATTATCTTGTTGTTGAAGTTCGCCAGACGTCATTTGTTATCAGCATATCCATGCTGCTAGCCAGTTACTAACCACTGTTTTTCCAAGCAAAGAAGACTTTTATCCTGGGTTATCACCTCTCGAAATGTCCCTGGCAGTGACATTAGGCTGACTGGTCAGTATTTACAGAGCTTACCCCATCTTTCCTTTTTTTAAACAGGGTGTAACATTTACCTTCCTCCAGTCATCTATCATTACTCCCCTATCCAAGGAGGATTGAAAGATTCTGGCCAGTGCATCTGCTATTTCCACCATTCCTTCCCTCCGTCACCCACACACATCCCATCCAGGCAGGGTAAATGTTCCAATTTATTGTGGTACAAAAGGTATTGGATTGAAAGGGGTTATCTGAACCTGTTTGTTCATTGACTGCAATTAATGGCAGTCTCCATGGACCCTAATTCTGTCATTGGGGGTTTTACCTCTTCTACTAATATGGGAATCCTGTCAATGTGTTATCACATAGTGTCAACGGGAGCACCATCCCCGGCAATAACAGGGATGAGCAGCTCCAGAGAGATGGAGAGGATAGATCAGAATCTGAGAACAACAGATTGGAATGTTACAACAATGGGTCAGAATCTGAGAACAATAGATTGGAATGTTGCAACAATGGGCTGGAGTTTATCCCCAGAACTTTACTATCTTTCTGCATATTATGATCGGTACCCTTGAGGCTATCGGATCTATCTCTCACTTCCAATTGTTCAATACATTCGCTATCCCATCATCGCTATTGTTGGTGTCCCTGGTAAGTCTCTCTATCCAGGAATTAATGCTATACGCCATGTTTAAGTGCTTAACTGCTCCTGTAATTTATTTTGCCCGCTTTGCTGCTGTTGTTATTCCTGGTGCATATCTACAGCTATTAGCTCTATAAACCATTGCTAATGTTATTACAGTTCTTGTAATTTACTCTTTCATCTTTGCTGCTGCTGCTGTCTCTATTTCCAGCTAGGAGATCTGTAAACCCTGTTTCACTGAAATACTGTTCTGCAATGTAAATTTTGGGAAGACTGAAGCCAGTTTCATTGGTCCCCATCACAAACTCCATCCGCTATCTGTGAAACACATACCCCTCCCTGGTCAATGTCTGAGGTTAAACCAGACTATTTACAATGTCTGTGTTCTATTTATACCTGAGCTGAGTTCAGCTCCACATTCTTTCCATCACCGACCCTGCCTATGATCACCTCTGAGGGCGGCACAGTGGCGCAGTGGTTAGCACCGCAGCCTCACAGCTCCAGGGACCCGGGTTCGATTCCAGGTACTGCCTGTGTGGAGTTTGCAATTTCGCCCTGTGTCTGCGTGGGTTTTCTCCGGGTGCTCCGATTTCCTCCCACAAGCCAAAAGACTTGCAGGTTGATAGGTAAATTGGCCATTATAAATTGTCACTAGTGTAGGTAGGTGGTAGGGAAATATAGGGACAGGTGGGGATGTTTGGTAGGAATATGGGATTGGTGTAGGATAAGTATAAATGGGTGGTTGATGTTCAGCACAGACTCGGTGGGCCGAAGGGCCTGTTTCAGTGCTGTATCTCTAATCTAATCTAATCAACCATCTCAACCTCTGCTTCAGCCCATCTTCTGCATAAACCCTCATCTGTGCCACACTTGACCATTTCAGTTCTATATCGGTCAACCTTCCAGTTATAAACCTCCATAAACCACAGCCCACCCAGAAAACCGCTGCCTGTATCCAGGTCACACCAAATCCCGATCACCTTTCATGCCTGTGCTCAGGGAAATATATTGGCTCCCGATCTGGCAGCACCTTAGTTTTAATATTATAGAGTCATACAGCGCTGAAAAAAGGCCCTTCGACCCATCATGTCTCTGCTGGCCATCAAGCACCTACCAATTCTCATCCCATTTTCCAGCACTTGACCCATAGCCTTGTATGCTGTGGCATGTCAAGCGCTCATCTAAATACTTCTTAAATGTTGTGATGGTTCCTGCCTCCACCACCTCTTCAGGCAGTGTGTTCCAGATTCAAACCACCCTCTGGGTGAAATACTTTTTCCTCAATTCCCCTCTAAACCTCCTGTGCCTTACCTTAAATCTATACCTCCTGGTTATTGACCACTGCACTAAAAGAAAACGTTTCTTCCTATGTAATCTATCAATGCCCCTCATAATTTTGTATACCTCAATCATGTCCCCACGCCCACCCCCCCCCCCTTTTCAGTCTCTCTTCACAGCTGAAACGCTCCAGCCCAGGCAACATGCTGGTGAATCGCCAATGCATCCTCTCCGGTGCAATCGCATCCTTCCTACAGTGTGGTGCCCAGAACTGTACAAGGTACTCCAACTGTGACCTAACTAGCGTTTTATACAGCTCCGTCATAACCTCCCTGCTCTTATATTCTATGCCTCAGCTAATAAAGGCAAGTATCCCGTATACCTTCGTAACCAACGTAGATACCTATGCTGATGCTTTCAGTGATCTATGGACAAGTACACCAAGGTCCCTTTGACCTTCTCTACTTCCTAGGTTCCTACACTCCATTGTTTACTCCCTTGCCTTATTTACCTCCCAAAATGTATCACCCCACAATCTCTCAGGATTAAATTCCATTTGCCACTGCTCTGTCCATCTTCGCAGCCCATCTATATCGTCCTGTAATCTAAGTCTTTCCTCCTCACTATTTACAACACCAATAATTTTCGTGGCATCCGCGAACGTACTGGCCACACCTCCTATATTTACATCTAAATCATTACTGCGCACTACAAACAGCAAGTGTCCCAGCACCGATCCGTGTGGTTCATTATTGGTCACAGGCTTCCACTCACAGAAACAACCCTCGACCATCACCCTCTGCCTCCTTCCATTAAGCCAATTTTGGATCCAGCTGGTCAGTGGCACAGATATTAGCACCGCAGCCTTACAGCTCCAGCGTTTGGAATGTTATAACAATAGATCAGAATCTGAGAACAATAGATTGGAATGTTACAACAATGGATCAGAATCTGAGAACAATAGATTGGAATGAGTTTACGTCCTTCAAGCGCCCAACAAGTTTCCTTTAGAAATTGGAAAGAAGGTTCAAATTGGAAGGAAGCAAAGCGGTAGAAAGGTACAAAGTGACGTTAGAAGCAGGTGAAACAAAGGAGACATGAACTAGAATGCAGAATGTCAAGAATACACGGTTTAGGGCACTGTACCTGAATGCATGCAGTTTTCGGAACAGGGTAGATGATTTAAAGGCCCAAATATAGATAAATGGGCATGATCTAATTGTCATAACAGAAACGTGGCTGCAGGGTGACCAAGACGGAGAACTGAATATGCAAGCATTTTCGACATTTACGAAGGGCAGGCAAAAGGGAAAAGGAAGTGGTATTGCACTCTTAACAAGGGATGGGATCAGTACATTAGTAAGGGAGGATCTCAGGTCTCAGAACAAAAATGTGGAATCTGTTTGGGTGGAGCTAAGAAACAGCAATGGGCAGCAAGCATTGGTGGGAGTTGTTTATAGGCCACCAACAAGTAGTGGTAGTGTGGGACATGTCATTAATCAGGAGATGAGAGAACCATATAGCATGAGTATTGCAGCAATCATGGGTGACGTAAATCTTCATATAGAGTAGGTAAACCTAATGAGAATTAATGCTATGGAGGACGAGTTTCTGGAGTGTGTTAGGCATGGTTTTTAAATCAGTATTTTGAGGAACCGACGACAGAACAGTGTATTTTCGTTCCAGAATTATGTATGAGACAGGGCTAATTAATGATCTAATTGTAAAAGAACCTTTAGGGCTTTTATAATATTATAAAATTTTACATTGTTTAAAAGTGAGGTAGTTTAATCTGAAGCCAGAGTGTTAAATTTGAACAAAGAAAATTCTGAAGGTATGAGGGGCAATTTGGCCGAGGTGGATTGGCAAAATACATTAAAAGGTATGACCAGACATAGGCAATGAATAGTCTTTAAAGAAATATTATGTAATTTACAGCAACTACACATTCCTCCAAGGCACAAAAACCCCAAAAGTAAAGGCAGTCAACCGTGGCTAACAAAGGAGCTTAAGGATTGTGTCAGATTAAAGTAAAAGGCCTATAAAGTTGCCAGAAGTAGTAGTAAATCTGTGGAATGGGATGATTTTGGAATACAGCAAAGGAGAAAGAGGAAACTGATCAGAAAAGGGGGAATAGAATGTAAATGTTAGCTAGCAGAAAATATAAAAGCGATTTGTAAAAGCTTCTATACGCAGGTACAAAGGAAACGTTTGGCTAAGACGAATGTGGGTCCATTACAGGCAGAGTCAGGAGAATTTATAATAGGAAATAGAGAAATGGCAGAGAAGCGAAATAATTACTTTGTGTCTGTCCTCACTGAGGAATATACTAGAAATCTCACGGAATTAAAGATCCAAGGGATTGGGGGAATGAGGAATTGAAGGAAATTAATATGAGTAAGAAGGTTGTATTGGAGAGATTAATGGTCCTGAAGGTTGATACGTTCTCAGGACCTGATATTGTACATCCCAGAGTGTTGAAAGTAGTAGCTATATAAATAGTGGATGCATTGGTGATCATCTTCCAAAATTCCATAGATTCTGGAGCAGTGCCTGCAGATTGAAAGGTCACAAATGTCACCCCAATATTTAAGAAGGGAGGGAGTTACAGACCTGCTAGCCTTCCATCAGTCATTGGAAAAATGCTGGAATCTATTCTAAAGGAGTTAATAAATGAACACTTGGATAATAAAGATCAGATTGGGCATAGTAAACATGGATTGATGAATGGGAAATCATGTTTGACGAACCTTTTGGAGTTCTTTGAGAAATTTACGAACAGAATTGATGTAGGGGAGTTGGTGGCAGTGGTCTCCTTGGATTTGCAGATGGCATTTGATAATGTCCCCCACAGGAGGTTGGTTAGGAAAATTAAAGTCCATGGGATGGGAGGTAAAATACTGGTATTGGTTAACAATCAGAAAACAGGGAGTAGAAATAAAAGGGTCATTCTTCCGTTGGTAAGCTGTGACTAGTTGGATATCGCAGGGATTAGTACTTGGCCACGGCTGTTCACAATATATATATATATCAATAATCTGGACGTGGGGACCAAATGTAATACTTCCAAGTTCGCAGATGACACAAAACTGGGTGGGAATGTGTGTTTTGACGAAGATGCAATGCAGCTTCGAGAGGATTTGGACAGACTTAGTGAGTGGGCAAGAACGTGACAGATGGAATATAATGTGGAAAAATGTGAGGTTATCCACTTTAGTACGAGGAATAGATGTGCAGAGTATTTCTTAAATGATAGGAGATTAGGAAGTGTAGCTGTACAAAGGGTGTCCTTGTCAATAAGTCACTGAAAGATAACAAGCAGGCGCAGCAAGTAACTAAGAAGGCTAAAGGTGTGTTAGGCTTTCTTGCAAGAGGGTTTGAGTACAGGAGTAGTACAAAGAGAACAAAGAACAAAGAACAAAGATAATTACAGCACAGGAACAGGCCCTTCGGCCCTCCAAGCCTGCGCCGATCCAGATCCTCTATCTAAACATGTTGCCTATTTTCTAAGGTTCTGTATCTCTTTTCTTCCTGCCCATTCATGTATCTGTCTAGATACATCTTAAAAGACGCCATCGTGCCCGCATCTACCACCTCGCTGGCAACGCGTTCCAGGCTTTATTTCAATTGTATAGAACCTTGATTAGACCATACTTGGAATATTGTGCGCAGTTTTGCTCCTCTTACCTTGGGAAGGATATTATTGCCATAGAAGGAGTGCAACGAAGGTTCATCAGACTTGTTCCTGGGATGGCGGGACTGCCCTATGAAGAGAGATTGGAGAAACTGGGCCTGTATTCTCTAGAGTTTTCAAGAATGAGAGGTGATCTCATTGAAATATACAAAACACTTAAAGGGATTGACATGGTAGATGCAGCTCAGATGTTTACCCAGGTTGGTCAGTCTAGAACCAGCAGACACAATTTCAAAATAAGGGGGAAGCCACATCGGGCAGAGATGAGGAGCAACTTCTGTACTCAGAGGTTTGTGAATCTTTGAAATTCTCTACCCCAGAGGGCTGTGGAAGCTCAGTTAATGAGTATGTTTAAAGTAGAGATTGACAGATTTCTAAATACCAATGACATAAAGGGATATGAGGATAGTGTGGGGGAAAAAAGCATTGAAGAGGATGATCAGCCATGACCACATTGAATGACGGGGGAGGCTTGATGGGCTGAATGGCCTACTCCTGCTCCTATCTTTCGAAGTTCCTTCTCGACGATTGGTGGCCGTGCCTTCAGCTGCCGAGGCCCTAGGCTCTGGAAGAAAAGAGCAGAACTTCTACAAGTTAGGCATTTCTGGAAGAGAAGTGGCAGTGAATTAAACACTAAAATAAACGCAAAATACTGCGGATACTGGAACTCTGAAAAGAGAACATAACGTGCCGGAAATAGTCAGCAGGTTTGGCAGCATCTGTGTCGAGATAAACAGAAATACGGTTTCAGATCTGTGACCCTTCATCAGAACTGGCAAACGTTAGAAATGTAACAGTCTGTCATTTAAACTCTCCCCTCTCCGTCCCATCACAGTCCTTCCTTCGTGTTCTTCTTTCTCCTTCCCCTCTTTCACTTGCTCAAAGACTGTTACATTTCTAACGTTTACCAGTTCTGATGAAGGGTCACAGATCTGAAACATTAACTCTGTTTCTCTCTACACAGATGCTGCCAGACCTGCTCAATATTTCCAGCACTTTCTGATCTCACCCTAAACTTTGCAATTCTCTCCCTAAACCCTAAATAGTGTAAGTTGCACAGAGCCCAGTTTTAGGGAGTACTGTTTGTACAGAGTACTAAATACAGTGAAGTTAAGAGTGACTGAATTTTAAGAGATCTAAGAGTTGATCGCTTTCCAAAAGTTAGTTAACTATTGCATTTAGCATTTCACTTAATTTTAAGTTGAACTTGTAGTTTCTTTCACAGTATGTTTGTCACAACTGGACAGTTAATTGATGCTCATGGAATAGGATGGGCAGTGTCATCTTGGGAAAAAAATAACTGGCTTAATGACAGAAAACAGTGAGTTGTGGTAAATAGTTGTTTTTCAGTCTGGAGGAGGGTAGACAGTGCTGTTCCCCAAGGGTCAGAGCTGGGACCACTGTTTTTCTCCTGATATGTATAAATAATTTGGAGATTGGAATACAGAGCAATGAGATGGAGGTATCTGCTGCTCATATCCACCATTCCCAGTTCCTGCTTTAGAATTCCGGCCTCAGCGGGAGTAAGGGACCACTGTGAGGTTGTGGTGGTGACATCGCCCTCATTGTCAGTGACGATGGATGGTTGTTCACTGACCCCATCTCTGCCAGTTTTGTTCTTAGGCTGGCCTGCAGCTTAGTCCTAGGTTACCACACACTCTGGTATTTTCCAGTTAATGTGTATGGAGGAGGTGGAGCAGAGGCTGTGAGGCTCACAAATATGTAGTCCCAAAAAGAACAGGGATATCTGGCTTTGTGTTTGGAGACAGCAGCCACTATTGCCCACTGTTGACTGATTGTTTCTGAAGCTGTCGGATTTTATCTAAACACACTGTATGGTCAGCTTCCGGGGAGGCTGACCTTTAACAAGGGTCTAATTTCCTCAAAACCCCTCCTCATATCTTCTAACTCCTCACCTAGTCTGGGAGTTTCTGCCTGTAACTCAGTGTTTTGGTCCAGCATTTGTTCTAATTTTCTCTGTGGAGAAAATGTGGCTCCTGATCCCAGAGTAACTGATTGTACAGGATTCCAATGTTCTCCTGCCAACCTTCATTTTCCTTCTGTAAATTGTCCATCTCTTCCTACAATTTTTTGTGTCTTTTATTTGACTGTCAGGTACACAGATGTGACCCATTGACTAACTTATCTCAGCCCTTTTTTTAGCGTAAATTTTCATTTCTGGACATCCTCAGCTATTCTATTGAGAAAGAAATCGTAATCCCCATTACATTCCTCGCAAATCCTTCGGATGTCCGTCTCCCCAGGTATATATTTTTTTTCTCTGCCAGGTTATCAATTGATTATTTCCTGTGATATGCTAATGACATTGTATTTCTGGCTTTCCTAATTCAAAATTCTGTTAAATTCCACCGCCCCCCCCCCCCCGCCCCCCAACAGGGATCTGTGTATCCTGGTTCATGAATTACATAAGGTTAGTTTGCAGGTTCAGCAAGTAATTACTGATGCTAAAATAATGTAATCATTTATTGCGAGGGCAATTGAATACAAAAGTAGGGAGGACATGTTTCAGTTATACAGGACATTGATGAGACTACATCTGGAGTACTGTGCGCAGTAGTCGTCTCCTTATTTAAAGGATGATGTACAAGCATTGCAAGCAGTTCAGAGAAGGTTGACTAGACTAATACCTGGAATGGGCGGTCTGTCTTCTGAGGAAAGGCTGGACAGGCTAGTCTTGTATCAGCTGGAGTTTAGAAGAGTGAAAGGCGACTTGATTGAATCATATATGATTCTGAGTGTAGGAGAGAGCGAGTGAGGGAGGCAGAGTGAGAAACAGAGGGAGAGAATGTGCAATAGAGAGAGAGAGACAGCTCCGCTCATCTGCTGCTGAAATCATCATCCATGCCTTTGTTACCTCGAGATTGACTATTCTAACATACTCCTGGCTGATCTCCCACATTCTATTCTCTGTAACCTTGTGGTCATCCAAAGCTCAGCTGTCATCTTCTCATTTACACCAAATTCTGTTCACCCAACATCCCTGTGCTCACTGACCTACATTGGCTCTTGGACAGCAACACCTCAATTTTAATATTCTCACTAGTGTGATCGAATCCCTCCATGTCCTCACCCCTCTGATTATCCCAAACCCCTGTCCATTTCCAAATTTCCTGAAACTTGTTCATCTGAAAGTCTTTTTCAAATTCCCTTTTTAAAGTGAGTTTATTTCCCTCTGTCTCTCTCCCTGATCACACATTTCATCTCTCCAGCTCCACTGGTGCTGTGGAAGTTTGCATCCATAAAATAGTGTGAGCTGCACTGCCGGTCACTTCCAGCACATTGAGCAGGACACCCAGGCTGGCCGGGGTGCTAGAGTTGGTGTAACGTGTGTGTGTCTGAAGTGTGAGCAGGGGTCCGAATTATGGTGTCAATCAAACATTCCAGCAGCTTTGATGCACATCTATGAAACTCGGTATGTGCATGTCCACTGTGTTAGTCACTCTCAGCTAAACATATATTCAGCAGCACGAGTAATCCCCTCTAGTCTTATTTAAAAGGACCAGGCATCCAACTTACAAGTGAGGTGCTTTTGACTTACTTCAGCTGTTGTAAAGTTAGTGGAGGTGCTGTGGATGGTTTTTTGGAGGTTGTGTTGTGAGCTGCTGCAGAGACTCAGGGAGAACAGAGGATCTGGTGACCCAACTCTGGACGAGGTATGCGGACTGTAGTTACAGTATTTCTGGGTCTGTAACATGACAAACAAATGGGGCAGAGAGCAAAGAGGGAGGAGGAGGGGCCTCTGCCCGACCCACCCCGGGTTTTCTGAGAGCAAAAAGAGCAGTGATCCTCATACCGAGCCCTGGGGAACACCACTGTATTCTCCCATCGAGTCTGAACAACAACCTTTCACCACTTCTCTCTGTTTACTGTTCCTTAGCCAATGTTATATCCAAACTGTCACTATCCCTTTAATCCAAAGGGTTCAGTTTTCCTAACCTGTCTATTGAATGTCACTTGATCAAACACCTTCTGAAAGTCCATATATATAACTTCAATCACACCACCCTCATCAACCCTCTCCATTGTTTTATCAAAGAACTCCATCAAGTGTACCTCAGCACCACCTCTCTCCACTCCTCAACTGTTGTTAAATTATCAGTCTGCTTTTCCGACATCCAGTACTGGATGAGCAGAAATTTCCTCCAATTAAATGTTGGGAAGACTGAAGCCATTGTTTTCACTCCGCACTCCAAGTGTGTTCCCTTGCCACTGATGCCGTCTCTCTCCCTGGTAACAGTCTGAGATTCGAACAGTCTATTTGCAACTTCTGTTTCACTTTTGTCCACAAAATGAGCTTTTAACGTAATATTCATGCTACCACTACGATTGCCTATTTTCACCTGAGTAACAGCGCCCGACTTCACCCCTGTCTCAGCCCATCTGCTGCTGAAACTCATTCATGCCTTCATTAGCACTTGCCATGACTATTCCTGCACACTCCTGTCTGGTCTCCCACATGCTACTCTCTGTAAACATGAGGTCCTTCAGAACTCTGCTGTCCATGTCCTAACTCGCACCAACTCCCGTTCACATATCACTGACCGACATTGACTCCTGATCAAGCAATGTCTTTATTTCAATTCTGCACCTTGTTTTCCCTCCATGACCTCGGCCTCGTCCTTCATCTGTAACCTCCTACAGCCCCACAACCCTTCATTGTATCTGTGCTCCTCCAATTCAGGACTCTTCTACGTCCCTGATATTAAGTGTTCCACTATTTGTGGTCACACCTTCAGTTGCCTCGGCCCCAATCTCTGGAATAGCCTCCTTTCACCTCTCCATCTCTCCACCTCTTCACCACACTTTCCTCTTTTAAGGCACCCATTAAAACATGCCACTTTGGACACGCTTTTTTTCCTCTGACCTAATATTTTTTTATATGTCTCGGTGTCATATTTTGCTTTGCAATGCTCCTGTGAAGCATCCTGGGATGTTTCTTTTACATGAAAGGCACCATATAAAATAAGTTGTTGTTGTTGAAGTTTGCCAAACATCATTTGGAATTCGCATTTCCATGCTACTTGTCAATTATTATCGCATTTTATTTGAACAAGGAATACTTATCTCTTAGTTGTGACCTTTTGAAATTTCCAACCACCGACATTGCGCTGACTGGTCAGTAAATACAGGGTTTACCCCAGCTCTCCTTTTTTAAACAGGTGCAACATTGACAACCCTCCAGTCCTCTGTCATCACTCCCATATCCAAGGAGGATTGGAAGTTTCTGGCCAGTGCCTCTGCTAGTTCCACATTTCCTTCCCTCATACATCCCATCCAGACTGGATAAAGGTTCTACTTTATTAGGTACAAAAAGTGTTGGATGGAAAGTGGTTAACTGAACCTGTTTGTTCTGACTGTAATTAATGTCAGTATCCATGGACCCTAATTGTGACCCTGCAGGTTTTCCATCTTCTGTTAATAAGGGGCTCCTTTCTGTTATCCCATAGTGTTGGTGGCAGCAGCAACCTCAACACTGACAGGCATCAGTGGCTCCAGAGATAAGGATAGGATTGGTCACAAGCTGAGAAAAATAGATTGGAATGTTAGAACAATGGGTCAGAATCTGAGCACAATATACTGGAATGTTGCAGCAATGGGTAGAAGTTTATCGTGGCCTATTCACATACTTTCTACATATGATTCGCTGTCTTTAACATCTCGGATCTATTACGCACTGCTCATTATTCAACACATTTACTCTCCATTCCTCGCTATTGTTGGTGTTCCTGGTAAGTTTCTCTGTACTACTATTAATTCTATTAACCAAGCATAACTGCATGACTGCTCCTGGAATTTATTCCACCCTCCTTGCTGCTGTTGTTATTCCTGGTGAATCTCTATCTCCAGCTGTTAGCTCTTCAAACCATTGCTAACTGTATTATAGCTCTTGTAATTTACGCTAAACTTCCCTGCTGTTACATATAAGATCTGTAAGCCCTGGTTCTCTGAAACGCTGTTCACGGTGAGGTGAGAGTGACTGCCCTTGAAATCAAGGCAGCATTTGACCGAGTATGGCATCAAGGAGCCCGAGCTAAACTGAGGTCAATGGGAATAGGGGGGAAACACTCCGCTGGCTGGAATCATATCCAGCGCATAGAAGATGGTTGTGGTTGTTGGAGGTCAATCATCTGAGCTGCAGGACATCACTGCAGGAGTTCCTCAGGTAGTGTCCTAGGCCCAACCATCTTCAGCTGCTTCATCAATGACCTTCCTTCAAACATAAGGTCAGAGGTGGGGATGTTCTCTTATGATTGCACAATGTTGAGCACCATTCGTGACTCCTCAGATGCTGAAGCAGTCCGTGTAGAAATGCAGCAACACCTGGACAATATCCAGGCTTTGGCTGATAAGTGGCAAGTAACATTTGCACCACACAAGTGCCAGGCAATGACCATCTCCAGCAAGAAAGAATCTAACCATCTCCCCTTGACATTCAACGGCATTACCATCGCTGAATCCCCCACTATCAACATCCTAGGGGCTACTATTGACCAGAAACTGAACTGGAGTAGCCATATAAATACCATGGCTGCAAGAGCAGATCAGAGGCTCGGAATCCTGCGGCGAGTAACTCACCGCCTGACTCCCCAAAGCCTGTAGCCCATCTACAAGGCACAAGTTAGGAGTGTGATGGAATACTCTCCACTTTCCTGGATGGGTGCAGCTCCAACAACACTCAAGAAGCTCGACACCATCCAGGACAAAGCAGCCAGCTTGATTGGCACCCCATCTACAAACATTCACTTCCTCAACGACCGACGCACATTGGCAGCAGTGTGTACCATCTACAAGATGCACGGCAGCAATGCACAAAGGCTCCTTAGACAGCACCATTCAAACTCGCGACCTCTACCAACTAGAAGAACAAGGGCAGCAAATACATCGGAACACCACCACCTGCAAGTTCCCCTCCAAGTCACACACCATCTTGACTTGGAGCTATATCGCTGTTCCTTCACTGTCGCTGGGTCAAAATCCTGGAACTCCCTTCCTAACAGCACTAACTACCCCACGTTGATTGCAGCGGTTCAAGAAGACATCTCACCACCACCTTCTCAAGGACAATTAGGGATGGGCAATAAATGCTGGCCTGGCCAGTGGCGCCCACATCCCATGAATGAATACATAATAGTAATTTATTTTATCTTTCAAAGACTAAAGCCAGTGTAATTGGTCTCCATAAGAAATGCTGTCCCCTATCTGTGAACCACAAAGCTTACCCGCCCAGTGTCTGAGGCTGTACCAGTCTGTGTTCTATTTATACCTGAGCTGAGTTCATCTCCATATTCTCTCCATCTCCAACCCTGCCTACTACCACCTCTGTAATATTACCCTTCTCTACCTCTGCCTCAGTCCATCTGTTGCATAAACCCTCATCTGTTAAATCCACACTTGACTGCTCCAATTCTATCCTGGTCACCCTCCCAGTTATAAAGCACCATAAACCACAGCTCATCCAGAACTCTGCAGCCTGTACCCTAACTCACATCAAATCCCGATCACCCATCATCCCTGTGCTCGCTGATCTACATTGGCTCCTGGTATGACAGCACCTTAATTTTAATATTCTCATTCTTGTATTTGAACCCCCTTTATGGCCTCACCCCTCCAATTAGTCCCATTCCCCTGTCATTTCCATATTCCACAAAATCATTTGCCTTCAAATCTATTTCCATGTCCCCTTTTAAAGTGAATGTCCTTCTCTGTCTATCTCATCCTGATGGTAATATTCAGCTCTACATCACCACTGCTGCCCACATTATGGAAACCAGGATCCAAAAAAGGTGTGAGTTGAGCTACCAGCCACTTCCACCGTGACCTGCACACGGCCCCATGCTGTTCAGCACTCTAGCCCAGGTGTACATTGTGTGCACCAGTAGCATGACGAGTCGTAGATTGTCACGTCATACTGCTATTCCAGCAGAATTGATGCACGTTTTTGAATCTTGGTCTGTGGATGTCCACTGACCGCCTGTGCTAGTCACTCTCAGCTGAACATACATTTAGCAGCACGAGGAACCCCCTTTAGTGTTATCTATAAGGACCAGACATCCGACTTACAGGTGAGGGGCATTTGACTTACCTCTGCTGTTGTAAGGTTAGTGGAGGTGCTGTGGATGGTTTTCTGGAGGTTGTGTTGTGAGCTGCTGCAGACATTCAGGGAGGACAGAGGATTTGGTGACACAACTCTGGACGAGGTATGCGGACTGTAGTTACAGTGTCTCTGAGTGTGTAACATGACCAACAAATGGAGCAGAGGTTGCAGGGAGGGGAAGATCTGTAAAGAGGGAGGAAGAGGGGGCTTTGCCCTACCCACCCCGGGTTTTCTGAAAGCAAAAAGAGCAGTGATCCTAATACTGAGCCTTGGGGAACACCATTGTATACTCCCATCGAGTCTGAACAACAACCTTTCACCACTTCTCTCTGTTTACTATTCCTTAGCCATTGTTATATCCACACTGTCACTGTCCCTTTAATCCATAGGGTTCAGTTTTCCTAACCTGTCTATTGAATGTCACTTGATTAAACACCTTTTGAAATTCCATTTATATAACTTTAATCACATCACCCTCTTCAACACTCTCCATTGTTTTATCAAATAATTCCATCAAGTTTACCTCACCACCACCTCTCTCCACTCCTCAACTGTTGTCAAAATATCAGACCGCTTATCCGTCGTCCAGTACTGGATGAGCAGAAATTTCCTCCAATTAATTGTTGGGAAGACTGAAGCCATTGGTTTCACTCCCCACTCCAAATCTGTTCCCTTGCTATTGATACCATTCCTGGTGAATCTCTATCTCCAGCTTGTAGCTCGAAAACCATTTCTGACGGTATTCCAGTTCTTGCCATTTACACTATCATCTGTGCTGCAGTTGTCTCTGTTTCCAGCTAGGAGATCTTTTAACCATGTTTCACTGAAAGGCTGTTCTGTAATGGAAATTTTGGGAAGACTGAAGCCAGTATCACTGATTACATCACAAACTCCATCAACTATCTGTGAAAAAACATTCCCATCCTGGCCCAAGTCTGAGGCTCAATTGGCCTGTTTACAACCTCTGCGTTCTATTTATACCTGAGCTGAGTTCATCTCCACATTCTCTCCATCTCAAACCTTGCCTACTACCACATGTACAATATCACCCGTCTCCGCCTCTGCCGCTGCTGCATAAACTTCATGCGTGCGTTTGTTCATCCTGGGCTGCTTGACCCATATTCGGACTGTACCAGATCGGAATTGCGATCAGTATCCTGGCCTGATTGACCCATATTCACACTGTACCAGTTCGGCATGTTGATCTGCATCCTTGGCTGATTCACAGTGTAACAGCCAGTCTAAGAGTCTCAGGCACACACATCATTCGCTCTCTGTCATAGAGATACATACACGCAAAAACACAGACTGTCTCTCTCTCTCTCTTTCTCTCTCTCTCTCACACACACACGTTCTCCCTCGCACATACACACACGCTGACTCTCTCACACAAACAAGCGCGTGCGCGTGCTCTGTCTCTCTCTCTCACACACACAAACACATACTCTCTCTCTTTCTCTCACACACACTCTCATACACGAGTTTTATCTGAAACACACACGCACAAGTTCTCTCTCTCACACACACGTACACTATCTGTAACATACACACGCTCTCACACACACTCAATCTCTCTCTCACACAAAGGCACTCTCTCTCACCAACACACAAACGCTCTCTCTCTCACACACATGCACATGCACACACACCACACTCTTTCACACACACACTCTCTCTCTATGTCTCTCTCTCACACACACACTCTATCACTCTCTCACACACTCATTCTCTCACACACACACTCTGTCTCACAAGCACACACATTATATCTCTCAGACACACATACATACACACGCTCTCTCGCTCATCCACACACACACACACTTTCTCAGACACACACACACATGCTCTCTCTCACACACACGTTCTCTCTCTCCCACATGCACACCCTCTTTCTCTCACACACACTTTCTCAGTAAGACACACACTCTGCCTCTCTCTCACACAGACTGTCTCTCTCACATACACACAAACACCCTCACGCACACACACGCATTCTTTCTCACATACAAACTCTCTCTCACCCGCACACTCTCCCTGTCTCACATAGACCCTCTCACTCTCACACACACACACGCACACTCATGCTGTCACACACAAACACATGGTCTCTCTCTTTCACGCACACAGGCTCTCGCTCTCAAACAGAAACACACACACGCTGTCTCTGACACACACACACGCTCTGTCTCACTCTCACACACAAACACACACGATCCCTCTCACAGATATGCTCTTTCTCTCTCTCACACACACGCTCTCTTTCTCACACATGCACACCCTCAATCTCACACACACAGACGTTCTCTCTCAGGCACACACTCTGCCTCTCTCTCACACACACTGTCTCTCTCACATACATACAAACACACTCACACACACACACACACACTCACACACACACACACACTCTCACAGTCACACACAGACACACAAACACAGTTTCTCTCGCACACATACGCTCTCTCTCAACAAACACGCACACACAAACACTCTCTCTCCCTCACACACACACGCCCTCTCTCACACACAAGCTCTCTCTCTCACACACACGGACACACTCCCACACTTGCACACTAACTCTCTTACACATGCACACGCACACACACGCTCTGTCCCTCTCACACTTCTTTTTTGGCCTCCTTGTCTCGAGAGACAATGGGTAAGCGCCTGGAGTTGGTCAGTGGTTTGTGAAGCAGCGCCTGGAGTGGCTATAAAGGCCAATTCTAGAGTGACAGACACTTCTACAGGTGCTGAAGATAAAATTAGTGGTCGGGGCTGTTTCACAGTTGGCTCTCCCCTTGCTCTTCTGAATTTTATCCTGCCAACTGCTAAGTCTCTTCGTCTCGCCACACTTTAGCCCCGCCTTTATGGCTGCCCGCCAGCTCCGGCGATCGCTGGCAACTGACTCCCACGACTTGTGATCAATGTCACAGGATTTCATGTCGCGTTTGCAGTCGTCTTTAAAGCGGAGACAAGGACGGCCGATGGGTCTGATACTAGTGACGAGCTCGCTGTACAATGTGTCCTTGGGGATCCTGCCATCTTCCTTGCGGCTCCCATGGCCAAGCCATCTCAAGCACCGCTGACTCAGTAGTGTGTATTTGCTGGGGATGTTGGCCACCTCAAGGACTTCTGTGTTGGAGATACGGTCCTGCCACCTGATGCCATGTATTCTCCGGAGGCCGCGAAGACGGAATGAATTGAGACGTCGCTCTTGGCTGGCATACATTGTCTAGGCCTTGCCGCCGTAGAGCAAAGTACTGAGGACACAGGCTTGATACACTCGGACTTTTGTGTTCTGTGTCAGTACGCCATTTTCCCACACTCTCTTGGCCAGTCTGGACGTATCAGTGGAAGACTTTCCCTTGCGCTTTTTGATTTCTGCATCGAGAGACAGGTTACTGGTAATAGTTGAGCCTAGGTAGATGAACTCTTGAACGACTTCCAGAACGTGGTCGCTGATATTGATGGATGGAGCATTTCTGACGTCCTGTTCCATGATGTTCGTTTTATTGATGATGATGGTTCGGCCAAATTCGTTGCAGGCTGCCGCAATCCTGTCGATAAGTTTCTGCAGACACTCTTCAGTGTGGGATGTTAATGCAGCATTGTCAGCAAAGAGGAGTTCCCTGATGAGAACTTTCGATACTTTGGTCTTCGCTCTTAGACGGGCAAGGATGAGCAATCTGACACCTGATCTTGTGTGGAGGAAAATTCCTTCTTCTGAAGACTTGAACGCATGTGAGAGCAGCAGGGATAAGAAAATCCCAAACAGTGTAGGTGCGAGAACACATCCCTATTTCACGCCACTCATGATTGAAAAGGGGCCTGATGAGGCGCCACTATGCTGAATTGTGCCTTCCATATTGTCATGGAATGAGGTGATGATACTTAGCAGCTTTGGTGGACATCCAATCTTTTCTAGTAGTCTGAAGGGACCACGTCTGCTGACGAGGTCAAAGGCTTTGGTGAGATCTATGAAAGCAACGTAGAGGGGCATCTGTTGTTTGCAGCATTTCTCCTGTCGCTGGCGAAGGGAAAACAGCATGTCAATGGTGGATCTCTCTGCTCGAAATCCACATGGTGCCATAGGTTGACATGCTCAGCCAGCTTCTGGAGCCTGTTTAAAGTGACTCAAGCAAAGACTTTCCCCACTATGCTGAGCAGTGAGATTCCATGGTAATTGTTGCAGTCACCGTGGTCACCCTTGTTTTTATAGAGGGTGATGATATTGGCATCCCGCATGTCCTGTGCGACTGCTCCCTCGTCCCAGCACAGGCAAACCAGTTCGTAGAGTGCTGAAAGTATAGCAGGCTTGGAACTCTTTATTATTTCAAGGTAATGCCATCCTTCCCAGGGGTTTTTGCGCTGGCTAGAGAATCAATGACATCACTGAGTTCCGATTTTGTTTGCTTTGCTTACAGCTCATCCATGACTGGCAGAGACTGGGCTGCATTGAGGGCGGTCTCAGTGACAACATTTTCCCTGGAGTACAGTTCTAGTTAGTGCTCCACACAGCGGTTCATTTGCCTGCGTTGGTTAGTGATTGTGTCCCCTGATTTAGATTTGAGGGGGGCGTTCTTCTTGATGGTTGGCCCAAAAGCTCTCTTAATGCCATCATACATTCCTCTGATGATTCCGGTGTCGGAGGCTAGCTGAATATAACTGCATAGGTGTTACCAGCAGTTACTTGCGCAGCGCCTGGCTGTTCTTTGTGCCCTGCTTCGAGCTGCTTTAAGTGCTATAGATGTTACCCCGCTGGGGGATTTCTTGTAGTTCAGTAGTGCAATGCGCTTAGCGTCTATAACAGGTTCCAGCTCTTCAAAGTGAGATTGAAACCAGTCTGCATTTCGCTTCACACATTTGTCATAGGTGGTCATAGATGAGTCATAGATGGCATCTCTGAAGTGGGCACACTTGATCTCTGCATCCCCTGTAAGAGTGTTTGAAGGGCTTTTTTCAAGTGAATTCAGAAACTTATGTAACAACTGTGGATGAGAAATTCTGCTATTGTTGATGCGCGGGCGACCATTCTGCTTGGAGTGAGGCAGCTGCTTTGGTTTGAGTATAACCTTGCTGCACACCAGGGAGTGGTAGGTGTCGCAATCAGCACTGTGGAAGCTGCGTGTGATTTGAACGCTGTTTAAAGAGGCTCACCTTGTGACGATGAGGTCCAGCTGGTGCCAACGACGTGATCTTGGCTGCCTCCAAGAAACCTGTTGACAGGGTTTAGTATGAAAGAACGAGTTGTGATGCAAACGTTATGATAGTTGCACAACTGAAGCAGTCTCTGTCCATTCTCATTCATCCTTCCAATGCCATAGAGCCCAAGGCAGGAGGGCCCAACCCTGGTGTTAAAGTCCGCTAGCAGGAAAACACACACACGATCTCACTCCGTCTCTCACACACATACACACTCTCCCCGCACACACACTCACTCACACACACACACACACAGACACGAACAAACACGGCCTCTCTCTCTCTCACACACACACATTCTCTCTCTCTAACACACACACAATCTCTGTCTCCCACACACGCATACGCTCTATCTGTCACACACACGCTCTCTCTGAGACACGCACTCACTCTCTCTCTCTCTATCACACACACACTCGCTCTCTCTCTCACACGCACATGCTCCCTGTCTCACGCAAGCACGCTCTCTCTCTGACACACACACACACTCTCAGACACACTCTCGCACACACACATGCTCTCTCCCTCACACACACTCTCCCTTTCACACGAAAACACACAGCCACACTCGCTCGCACGCACACACACACACACACATGGCTCCCTCACACACACACACCCTCACTCACACGCAGACTCTCTCTCTCTCACACACATACACTTGCACACACACACACACACTCACTCACACACACACACAGACTCACGCACACACACCCACACACTCTCTCTCTCACTCACACACACGCTCTCTCTCTCTCACTCTCACACACGTACACAGCAAACTGTCTCACACACTCTCCAGCTCTCTGTCACTCTCACATGCGCGCACAAACACACACTATCACACACATAAACACACACACTCTCTTTCTCACACACACTCTCTCTCTCACATACACTCTCTCACACACACACACGCACATGCTCTCCCTCTCTCTCTCTCTCTCTCTCACACTCTCAGCCTCTCTCACACACACTGTCTCAGACACATACATTCTCTCTTTCAGGCACACACACACTCACATTTTCTCTCTCTCACGCACGCACACATACAAACACGCACATACACACACACACACACACGCACTCTCTCTCACACACACACTAACATTCTCTCTCACACGCACGTAAAGAGCACACTGTCTGACACGCACTCTAGCTCTCTTTGTCTCTCTCACGCGCGCACACCCGCACTCTCTCTCACACACACTCTCTCACACACACAAACACTCTCGCACACACACACACTCTTTCACGCACACACACGCACACACTGTCTCTCAAACGCACACACACTCACTCTCTCACACACACATACGCTCTCTCCCAAAGAATCACTCAAACGCTCTCTCACACACACAGTCTCTCATTCACACACACACATGATCTCTCTCTCTCTTCTCTCTCGCGCTCACTCGTACTCACACACACAGACACGCACACACACTCTCAACCTCACATGCACAGACACACTCACTCAGAAACATACATTCTCTCTTTTAGGCCAACACACACCCTCTCTTTATCTCACACACGCACATACTCACACACACACTCTCTCTCTCACACACACACACACGCCCACTCAGACACTCACACACACTCTCTCTCTCACACACAGACACTCTCTCGTGCACGCACACACATTCTCTCCCTCAGACACACACACACATACACACACACACTCTCTCTCACACACACACCCTCTCACTCGCACACAAACACCCATGCTCGCTCTATCTCTCTCTCACCCACACAAATTCACTCTCCACGTCTCACACACACTTGTACTCTCTGACACACACACTCTATGTTTCAGACACATAGTCACGCACTCTCTCTCTCTCACACACACACTCTCTCTCACACGCACACACTCTCTTTCTCAGACATTCTCACACACACACGCTGCCTTTTTCACACATACACACTCTCTCTCTCTCTCACACACACACACTCCCTCTCTCACACGCACACATACACAATTTCGCACCCACGCTCTCTCTCTCACATAAACACTCACACGCACTCACGCTCAGACACAGACACACACGCTCTCTCTCTCTCTCTCACACACGCACATTCTCTCACTCTGTAACACACGCACCCACACAACTCTCTCTCTCTCACCACATGTGCACTGTCTCTCTCACACGCACTCTGTCCCTCTTGCCCACGCACAGAAACTCTCTCTCTCACACACATACACACACACTCTCCCTCTCTCTCTCTCTCTCGCACGCACATATACACTCACACACACACTCTCCCTCTCACACACACGCACACACCCACTTAGACACACACACACGCTCTCTCTCACACACAGACAGCCTCTCGCGTGCGCACACACACTCTCTCTCACGCACAAACCCTCTCACTCTCACACACACATGCTCTCTCTCTCTCTCACACACAAACACCCTCTCCACCTCTCACACACACACACTTGTACTTTCAGACACATACACTCTATCTTCAGGCACAGACTCGCCCACTCTCTCTCTCGCACACACACACTCTCTTTCACACGCACACACACGCACACATACACACACACAAACTCCCAAACACACTCTCTCACGCACCAACACACGCATGCACTCACACACAAAAACACACATACACACAAACACACGTGTGCACACACTCAAACAGACATGCTTTCTCTCTGACACACACGCGTTCTCTCGCTCTCTCACACATATAGTCACTCTCTCCCACACACGCGCTCTGTCTCTCACACACACACACGTTTTCTCTCTCTCTCTCTCACACACACACACTCTGTCACAGACACACACACACTTCCTCGTTCACACATGCACATTCTCTCTCTCTCTCACACACTCTCTCTCTCACAAGCGCACACACACAATCTCTCACCCACGCTCTCTCTCATCTCACAGAAACACACACATGCACACACACTCATACACAGACACAAACGCTCTCTCTCTCACACACACTCACACGCTCTCTCTATCTCTCTCTCTCTCTCACACACACACGCGTTCTCTCGCTCTGTAACACACACACACACACTCTCTCTCTCTCTCTCACACCACATGCATTCTGTCTATCTCACACACACACTCTCCCTCTCTCTCGCACAGAAACTCTCTCTCACACACTCATACACACACACTCTTTCTCTGTCTCTCACAAACACTTGCACGCACTCACTCAGTCACTCACTAACACACACACAAGCACACCCTCAAACAAAGACGCTCTCTCTCACACAGGCACTCACAGGCTCTCTCTCTCTCTCTGTCTCACACACACGTGTTCTCTCGCTCTCTAATACACGTTTTTCTCTCTCTCTCAGACACACACACTATGTCACACACACGCTCTCCCTCTTTCTCACGCTCAGAAACTCTCTCTCGCACACACAAACACGCTTTATCTCTCACAATCACTCACTCTCTCACATACAACCGTACTCTCTCTCTATCACATACACACACATACACACACACACACTCTCTCTATCTCTCTCAAACACACATTATCCCTCTCTCTCTCTCACACACACACGTGCGCACTCACACCCACACACACACACGCACTCACACTAGCACACACGCTCTCTCTCTCACACAAACACACATTCTCTCTTTCACACGCACACACACACAAGCTCTCTCTCTCATACACACACATGTACGCTCTCCCCCTCACACACACTCACGCGCACACACACACACACATGCACACACACGAACACACATACAAACAGATACAAACAAACATGGCCTCTCTCTCTCTCACACACACACACACGCATTCTCTCTAACACACACACACTCTCTGTCTCCCACATACGCATACGCTCTATATCTCAAACACATGCTCTCTCTCTCACACACACACATGCTGTCCCTCTTTCACACGCTCACACGCTCTCTCTCGCTCACACATGCGCGCACTCTCTCGGACATGCACATGCTCTCTCTCTGACGCATGCACGCTCTCTCTCTGACACACACACACTCTCTCACACACACACACACACACACACGCGCTCTCTCTCACACACAAACACACACACGCTCTCTCTCCCACACACACACACGCTCTCTATCTCTCCCACACATACAGACTCTATCTCAAACACGCACACGCTCTCTCTCTCACTCGCTCTCACTCTCTCCAACACGCATACTCTCTTTCACACATACGCATGCTGTCTCTCTCACGTGCACACCCACTCTCTCTCTCACACACACACGCAAACGCTCTCTCTCAGACATACTCAGGCGCACACTCTCTCTCACACACACAGACAGACACAAAGATGCTCTCTCTCTCACTCTCTCTCTCTCTCCCTCTCTCGCATACACACACACACACAAACTGTCTCTCTCGCAAAGACACACCCACCCACACGCTCGCTCCCTCACACACAAATACACAAAAACACACGCTCTCTCTCTCTCCCACACATGCACTCTCTCTCTCTCACACGCGCACACACACACATGTTCTCTCTCACACACATGCACAAACGCAATCACTCTCACACATACACATACACGAACGCTCCCGCTCTCCCACACATGCTCTCACGCATGCTGTCTAACACACACACACACGCTCTCTCTCACATTCACACAAACACACTCTTTCTCTCTCAGACAAACACACACACACATTTGCTCTCTCTCTCACGCACAGGCTCCTTCTCTCTCATTCACACACTCTCTCTCTCACACACGCCCACACACTCTCACACATACACACACAAACGCTCTCTCTCTCTCTCACATACACACACTCTCTCTCACACACACAGACTCACACTCTCTCTCTCTCACACACACACATGCAGTTTCACACACAAGCACACTCAAACACTTTTTCTGTCACACACACAAAAACGCTTTCTCTCTCGCACACACGCGCACACTCTCTCAAACTCACACACAGACACAAAGACGGTCTCTCTCTCCCTCTCACTCTCTCTCTCTCCCACACACACACAAACACACACACACACAGTCTCTCTCACAAAGACAAAACCACCCACACGCTATCTCCCTCACAAACAAACACACATCCTCTCTCTGATACGCAATCTCTCGCTCACACACAGGCACAGACGCTATCACTCTCACAGATACACAGAGACACGCTCTCTCTCCAGCACATGCATACACACTATCTTCGACTCATACACATACACACAAACACACGCGCGCTCTCACACTCTCTCTCTCACGCACACACGCACACACACACAGACACACAGACACACACACACTCACACAAAACCCTCACGGTCGGACCCACACACGCTCAGAAACCCTCTCTCACACACACATGCTCTCTCTTTATCACACACACACACAAACATCTTTCACACACAATAACGCTCTCTTTCTCTCACACTCAAACACACACTCTCACACACAAACACAGACACTCTCTCTCTCACACACTCAATCTCTCTCACACACACAAACACGCTAAAACAGGCTCTCTCACACACACACACGCACTCTGTCTCTCTCTCACATACATTCACAGCCACGCAAACTCTCTCTCAGACACAGAGAACAAAAAGAACAAGTACAGTAGAGCAAACGAGCAGGCCATTCGGCCCTCCAAGCCTGCGCCTATCTTGATGCCTGCTGAAACTAACACCTTCTGCACTTCCGGGGCCCATATCCCTCTATTCCCTTCCCATTTGTCAAGATGTCTCTTAAACGTCGCTATCGTATCTGCTTCCGGCACCTCCCCTGGCAGCAAGTTCCAGGCACTCACCAACCTCTGTGTAAAGAACTTGCCTCGCACATCCCATCTAAACATTGCCCCTCGCACCTTAAACCTCTGTCCCCTAGCAACTGACTCTTCCACCCTGGGAAAAAAACTTCTGACTATCCACTCTGTCCATGCCACTCATAACTTTGTAAACCTCGATCATGTCGCCCCTGCACCTCTGTCATTCCAATGAAAACAATCCGAGTTTATCTATCCTCCCCTCATAGGTAATGCCCTCCAGACCAGGCAACTTCCTGGTTAACCTCTTCCGTACCTTCTCAGAAGCCTCCACGTCCTTCTGGTATTGTGGTGACCAGAGTTGCACGCAATATTCTAAGTGTGGCCTAACTAAAATTCTGTGCAGCATGTCTCACAATTTGTAAACTCTATGCCCCTACCGATGAAGGCAATCATGCCAGATGCCTTCTTGACTACCTTATCCACATGTGTTGACACTTTCAGTGACCTGTGGTCCTGTACGCCCAGATCTCTCTGCCTGTCAATACTCCGAAGGGTTCTGCCATTTACTGTACACTTCCCACCTGCATCTGATCTTCCAAAATGCTTTACCTCAAATTTGTCCGGATTAAACTCCATCTGCCATTTCTCCAACCAAGTCTCCAACCGATGTATATCCTGCTGTATCCTCTGACAATCCTCATCACTATCCGCAACTCCACCAACCTTTGTGGCGTCCGCAAACTTACTAATCAGACCAGCTACATTTTCCTCCAAATCATTTATATATACTACAAACAGCAAAGGTCTCAGCACTGATCCCTGCGGAACACCACTAGTCACATCTCTCCATTCAGAAAAACACCCATCCACTGTTACCCTCTGTCTTCTGTGACTGAGCCAGTTCTGTATCCATCTTGCCAGCTCTCCTCTGACCCCGTGTGACTTCACTTTTTGCACCAGTCTGCCATGCGGAACCTTGTCAAAGGCTTTACTAAAGTCCATATAGACAACATCCACCGCCCTTCCCTCATCAATCATCTTTGTCACTTCCTCAAAATACTCAATCAAATTACTAAGACACGACCTCCCCTTCACAAAACCATGCTGTCTCTCGCTAATCAGTTCGTTTGTTTCCAAATGGGAGTAAATCCTGTCCCGAAGAATCCGGTCTAATAATTTCCCTACCACTGACGTAAGGCTCACCGGCCTATAATTTCCTGGATTATCCTTCCCACCCTTCTTAAGCAAAGGAACAGCATTGGCTATTCGCCAGTCCTCTGGGACCTCACCTGCAGCCAATGAGGATGCAAAGATTTCTGTGGAGGCCCCAGCAATTTCTTCCTTTGCCTCCCTCAGTATTCTAGGGTAAATCCCATCAGGCCGTGGGGTCTTATCTACCTTAATGCTTTGCAAGACACCCAACACCTCCTCCTTTTTGATCATGAGATGACTGAGACTATCTGCACTCCCTTCCCTAGGCTCATCATCCACCAAGTCCTTCTCCTTGGTGAATACTGATGCAAAGTACTCATTTAGCACCTCACCCATTTCCTCTGGTTCCACGTATAGATTCCCATCTCTGTCCTTGAGTGGGCCAACCCTTTCTCTGATTACCCTCTTGCTCTTTATATATGTATAAAAAGCCTTGGGATTTTCCTTAATCCTGTTTGCCAATGACTTTTCATGACCCCTTTTAGCCCTCCTAACTCCTTGCTTAAGTTCCTTCCTACTGTCTTTATATTCCTCAAGTGCTTCATCTGTTCCTCGCCTTCCAGCCCTTGCAAATGCATCTTTTTTCTTTTTGACTAGGCTCACAATATCCCGTGTTATCCAAGCTTCCCGAAAGTTGCCAAACTTGTCTTTCTTCGTCACAGGAACATGCTGGTCCTGGATTGTAATCATCTGACGTTTGAAAGACTCCCACACACTCACACACAAAGACACTCAAACACGCTCCCTCTCACACCCACAAATGCTCCATTTTTCTCTCTCTAACACATACTCTCTCACACAAACACGCACTGTCTCTCACACAGACTCACTCTCACTCTCTCCCTCCCTCTTTCTCTCTCTCTCTCTCTCTCACACACACACACACACACACATACGCTTTCTCAGACACACACATGCTCTTTGTCAAAGATACACACTCTCTCTCACACACGTACACAAACTCTCTCTTACACACACACTCTCTCTCATACACATACATACGCTCTATCTCAGTCGCGCAGAGACTCACTCTCTCACACACACACACGCTCTCTCTCTCACACACACGCACTCACGCTATCTCTCCCACACACATACAAACACACATGCTCTCTGTCACATACACATGCACTCACGCTCTCACACACACGCACTCTCTCACGCACATGCACAGACTCAATCATACAAACACACACGCGCTTGCTCTCAGACACACACACACACACACGCTCTCTCTCTCACACACACAAGCACACACGCTGACTCGCGCACGCACACACAAACTCTCTCTTTCACACACACAAACGCTCGCTCGCTCTCTCACTTTCATGCACTCTGTCTCTCTAACACAAAGACACCACCTCTGTCTCTGACACACACACACGAATTCACACACACACATACACACACACACGCTCTCTCGCACACACATGCACACTCTCTTTCTCTCGCACACACACACATACACATACACGCTCTCTCACAGACACGCACACACTCTCTCTCTCACGCACACACTACAGACACACGCTGACTCTCTCTCTCTCTCTCACACTCACAGACACGCGCCCTCTCTCTCAGACACACACACGCGCACACTCTCTCTCTCAAACTCTCACACAGCCACTAAGACGCGCTCTCTCTCTTTCTGTCTCTCACACGCACAGTCTGTCTCACAAAGAAACAACCACCCACGCACTCTCTCCCACACACACAACCACACATGCTCTCTCTCTCTCTCTCTCACACACACACACGCTCTCTCTCTCACACACACATGCATACATGCTATCACACTCACACATACACAGACACACACACGCTCTCTCTCCACTCATACACACACACACGCTCTCTCTCTCACACACACATGCATACATGCTATCACACTCACACATACACAGACACACACACGCTCTCTCTCCACTCATACACACACACACACACACACACACACAGACATTGTCTCTCTCACACACACAATCTCTCTCTCACACACGCACACACACACACACGCACTGTCCCTCTCACACACATGCACACAGGCTATCACTCACACACACACAATCTCTCTCTCTCTCATACACATACATAAGCTCTATCTCCATTGCGCAGAGACTCTCTCTCTCTCACACACACACGCTCTGTCTCTCACACACACGCACTCACGCTATCTCCCCCGCAAACATATAAACACACACGCTCTCTCTCACATAAACACGCACACACGCTGTCACACACACGCACATGCTCTCCAACACACAAGCACACACTCTCACTCATACACACACACACATGCGCTTTCTCTCAGACACACAAGCACACACGCTCTCTTGCTCACATACACAAACTCTCTCTCACACACACAAACGCTCTCTCTCTCACACTTACACGCACTCTCTCTCTCACACAAAGACACCCCCTCTGTCTCTGACACAAACACACGCGCTCACACACACATACACAAACACGCTCAAACACTCTCTCTCACAAACATACATACACACACACATGCTATTTCACACGCCACGCACAAATTCTTTTTCACGCACTCACAGACACACGGACTCTCTCTCAGACACACACACACGCACACACTCTCTCTCAAACGCACACACAGACACAATGACGCGCTCTCTCTCTTTCTGTCTCTCACACAAACAGTCTTTCTCACAAAGAAACAACCACCCACACTCTCTTTCCCTCACAAACAAACACACACGCTCTCTGCCTCTCTCTCACACACACGCGTGCTCTCTCTCAGACATGCACACACGCTATCCCACTCACAAATACACACACACACACACACACACGCTCTATCTCCACTCTCTCTCTCACACACACACACACACACACACACACGTTCTTTCTCTCACACACACAATCTCTCTCTCTCTCATACACACTAACACACTCCCTCACACGCACACTCTCTCTCACACACACAATCTCTCTCTCTCACACACACACACACACACGCACACTCTCCCTCACACACACATGCACAGACAATCACTCTCTCACACACACACACACACAATCTCTCTCTCACACACAGATGCACTATTTCTCTCTGTCACACCCACACTCCCTCTCTCTCTCTCACACACACAAACGCACTCCCTCTCTCCCACACACGCACACACGCACTCACGCATGTTCTCTAACACACACACACACGCTCTCTCTCACATAAACACACACATATGCTCCCGCACACATGCACACCCTATCACTCACACACACACACACACGCACATTCTCTCAGACGCACACAAACTCTCTCTCTCCCACGCACAAACGCTCTCTCTTTCTCTCTCTCACGCACACACACACATGCTCTCTGCCAGACACAAACACACTCTCCCACACACACACACGCACACACGCTCTCTCTCTTGCACAGACAAACACACTCTTTCCATCTCACACTCACACGCAAACTCTCAGACACACACGCACACTGTTTCTTTCTCACACAAACACAAATACACACACTCTCTCTCTCTCTCACACACACGAAATCTCTCTTTCACACATACAAAAGCTCTCTTTCTCTCACACTCACGCACACTCTCCCTCACACAAAGGCTCCCTCTCTATCTCTCTGACACACGCACACTCTCTCTGTCACACACTCAAACACACAAACACAGTCTAACACGCTCTCTCTCTCACACACACTCTCTCTCACACACACACGCTCTCGCTCTGACACACACTCTAACTCTTTCTCTCTCTCTCTCTGTCGCAAACACAGACGCACACAAACACACAAACTCTCTCCCTCTCTCACATGCACACACACGCTCTCTGACACACACGCACACACACACACTCTGTCTCACGCACACACGCTCTCTCTCACACACATCACTCCCGCGCTCTCTCAGACACACACACGCTCGCGCTCTCATACACACACGCTCCCGCTCTCTCTCACAAAAATACACCCACACGGGCTCTCTCTCTCACACACACATGCACTCTCTCTCACACACACAAACGCACTCTCTCCAAAACACGCAGACACTCTTTTACACACAAACACACACGCACACACGCTTTCCCCAAGACACACACACAGACACACAAACACTCTCTCTCTCACACAAATCCTCTCTCTCTCCGACATACACACAGTCTCCCCCTCACAAGCAGACATCCACTTTCTCTCTGACACGCTCACACGCTCTCTCTCTCACACACACACTCTCTCTCTCACAGACACGCTCTCGCTCTGACACATACACTAACTCTTTCTCTCTCTCTGTCCCAAACACAGACTCACACAAGCACACAAACTCTCTCTCTCTCTCACATGCACGCGCACACTCTCTCTCACAGATACACTCGCGCTCTCTCTCTCACACACACACAGAAACACACACACGCTCTGTCACACACGTGCACAATCTCACACACGCACACACACTCTCTCTGACACACACCCTCTCTCTCTCGCCCACACAGCACACACATACACACTCACACGTGCTCTCTCTCAGGCACGCACACACATACTCTCTCACATGCACACACACACACATGCTCTCTCTCAAACACACACACACACACTGTCTCTCTCACACACACACACACACAATGACACGCTCTCTCTCTCACACACACACGCTCTCTCTCACAAACATGCACACAAACACACTCTCTCACAAACACACGCTATCTCTCTCTCACACATCACACCCGCTCTCTCTCAGACACACACATACACTCTCTCAATCTCTCAAACACCACACACAATCTCGCGCTCTCATACACACACTCGCTCTCTCTCTCACACACATACACCCACACAGGCTCGCTCGCTCTCACACCCACATGCACTCTCACTCACACAAACAAACGCTCTCTCTCCAAAACATGACAGACACTATCTCACTCACAAACACACACACACACACGCTTTCCCAAAGACACACACACACACACAAACGCCCTCCCTCTCTCACACAAACGCTCTCTCTCTCCGACATACAGACACTCTCTCCCTCACATACAGACACCCACTCTCTTTCTGACACGCACACACACTCTCCCTCTCAGACGCACACACAAACACACTCAAACACGCCCTCTCTCTCTCACACAGTCTTTCTCTCTTTCTCATCCACACACACTCAGACACACACAGACACACACACACACACTCTCTCCCTCACACCCGTGCACAGTTTCTCTCACACACACACTCTCTCTCATACACACACTGTCCATCTCTCACACATGCACACAAACCCTCTCTCTCTCTCACACACAAACAAACACATTATTTCACTCAGACACACACACGCACGCTCACACACTCATGCACACACATACGCACTCACACACACACTTTCTCTCATACACACACTGTGCCTCTCTCACACACGCACACAAACCCTCTCTCTCTCACACACACGCACACACACAAACACACACATGCTCTCCCTCTCACACGCTCACGAATGCGCTGTCTCTCAAACACGCACACACTCCCTCTCTCACACACACACACACTCACACACACACAAAGACACACACACGCACGCGCTCTCTGACACACACACACACAGACTCTCCTTCACATGATGCACAAACTCTTTCTCTCTCACACACAAACAAACACATTCTTTCTCTCATACACACACACGCACGCTCACACACACATGCACACACATACGCACTCACACACACACTCTCTGACACACACGCACACACGCTCTCTCTCTCATACACACTAACACACACACACATGCTCTCTCTCACATACACACACACATACGCTCTCACACACACGTACACTCTCTCACTCGCACACCCACACACACACTCTCTCTCTCACACACACACACACACACACGATCTCACACACATACACAATCTCACTCTCACACAAACGAACACTCCCTGTCACACATACAAAAGCTCCCTTTGTCTCACACTCACGCACACTCTCTCTCACACACAGCCACCCACTCTCTCTCTGACACACGTACACTCTCGCTCTCTCTCTCACACACACACAAACACACTCAAATACGCTGTCTCTCTCACACACACACACACGCTCTCTTTTTGACACACACTAACTCTTTCTCTCTCTCCCTGCCCCAAACACACACACACACACACAAACACACAAACTCTCTGTCTCTCTCACATGCACACACACACTCTCTCTCACACAGACAGGCGCGCTCTCTCTCACACGCACACAGAAACACACACACGCTCTGTCACACACTTGCGCACAATCTCACACACGCACACACACTCACTCTCATACGCACCCGCTCTATCTCGCACACATACACACTCACACATGCTCTCTCTCAGGCACAGGCGCACATACGCTCCCGCTCACACGCACACACTGTGTCTCTCTCCAACATACATACCCTCTCTACCACACACACAGACACCCACTTTCTCTCTGACACACACACACACACTCACACACACGCACATACACACACATGCTCTCTCTCTCAAACGCGCGCACTGTCTCTCACACACACACACGCTCTATCTCTGACACACGCATACGCACACACATACGCTCTCTCTCACAAACATACACACACACACACACACTCTGTCTCACACACACACGGTCTCTCTCTCACACACATCACACCCGCTCTCTCTCAGACACACACATACACTCTCTCAATCTCTCAAACACTCACACGCTCATGCTCTTGTACACAGACAAGCTCTCTCTCTCACAAAAATACACCCACACAGACTCTCTCTCACACACACACATGCTCTCTCACTCACATACACAAACGCTCTCTCTCCAAAAGACACAGACACTCTCTTACACACAAACAGACATGCACTCGCACGAACGCTTTCTCCAAGGCACACACATGCACACACACACACACACACAAACACAAATTCCCTCTCTCTCTCTCTCACAAACGATCTCTCTCTCTCTGACATACGCACACTATCTCCCTCACACACAGACACCCACTTTCTCTCTGACACGCACACACACTCTCTCTCTCACATGCACACACAAACACACTCGAACACGCGCTCTCTCTCACAGACACACTTTCTCTCTCTCTCACCCGCATACACGCAGACACACACACACACACGCACTCACACACTCTCTCCCTCACACACACGCACACTCTCTCTCACACACGCACTCTCTCTCTCTCACACACACACACTCTCTCTCTCACACATGCACACAGACCCTCTCTCTCGCTCGCACACAGGCACACACAGATACACATGCGCTCTCTCACACACACACACGAACTCACTGTCTCTCAAACACGCACACACTCTCTCTCTCAAACACACACACACGCACACTCTCTCTCACACACGCACTCTCTCTCTCTCACACACACACGCGCGCTTTCTCGCTCTCTCTGACTCACACACACACACACACACACACACACGCGGTCTCTGGCACACATGTACACACGTTATCACTCTCACACACGCAAACTCTCTTTCACAGACACCCAACCTCTCTCTCCCACACATAAACAAACACATTCTTTCTCTCAGATACACTCACTCGCGCTCACACAAACACACACACGCTCTCTCTCCCACACGCCCGCACTCTCTCTCTCTCACATGCGTACTCACACACATGCTCTCTCTCATAAACATGCACACACGCTTTCACTCTCACACATACATACACACACGCTCTCTCTCTCATATCAACAAACACATACACTCACTCTCCCACTCTCTCTCACACACACACACATTCTCTCAAACACACATGCTCTCTCTCTGAAACACACAAACATTCTCTTACACATACACACACTCTCTCACACATCACACACGCTCTCTCTCTCAGACACACACATACACTCACTCTCTCTCTCTCAAACACACACATGCTCGCTCTCTCATGCACACACAAAGGAATGAAACCGGACGGACCACCCGGCATCGACCTAGGCTCCGGAAACGACAACGGCAAACCCAGCCCTGTCGACCCTGCAAAGTCGTCCTTACGAACATCTGGGGGCTTGTGCCAAAGTTGGGAGAGCTGTCCCACAGACGAGTCAAGCAACAGCCTGACATAGTCATACTCGCGGAATCATTCCTAACAGACAATGTCCCAGACACTGCCATCACCACCCCCGGGTAGGTCCTGTCCCACCGGCAAGACAGACCCAGCAGAGGTGGTGGCACAGTGGCATACAGTAGGGAGGGAGTTGCCCTGGGAGTCCTCAACATCGACTCCGGACCTCATGGAGTCTCATGGCATCAGGTTAAATATGGGCAAGGTAACCTCCTACTGATTACCACCTACCGCCCTCCCTCAGCTAATGACTCAGTACTCCTCCATGTTGAACAGCACTTGGAGGAAGCACTGAGGGTGGAAAGGGCACACAATGTACTCTGGGTGGGGGACTTCAATGTCCATCACCATGAGTGGCTCGGTAGCACCACTACTGACAGAGCTGGCCGAGTCCTGAAGGACATGGCTGCTAGATTGGGTCTGCGGCAGGTGGTGGGGGATCTAACACGAGGGAAGAACATACTCGACCCCGTCCTCACCAATCTGCCTGCTGCGGATGCATCTGTCCATGACAGTATTGGTAGGAGTGACCACCGCACAGTCCTTGTGGAGACGAAGTCCCACCTTCACATTGAGGATACCGTCCGTCGTGTTCTGTGGCACAATCACCCTGCTGAATTGGATAGAATTCGAACAGATCTAGCAATGCAAAACTGGGCATCCATGAGGCGCTGTGGGCCATCAGCAGCAGCAGAATTTTACTCAACCACAATCTGTAACCTCATGGCCCGGCATATCCCCCACTCTACCATTACCATCAAACCAGGACACCAACCCTGGTTCAATGACGAGTGCAGGAGGGCATGCAAGGAGCAGCACCAGGCATACCTCAAAATGAGGTGTGAACCTGGTGAAGCTACAACCCAGAACCACTTGCATGCCAAACTGCGTAAGCAGCATGCGATAGACGGAGCTAAGCGATCCCATAACCAACGGATCAGATCTAGGCTCTGCAGTCCTGCCACATCCAGCCATGAATGGTGGTGGACAATTAAACAACTAACTTGAGGAGGTGGCTCCACAAATATCCCCATCCTCAATGATGGGGGAGCCCAGCACATCAGTGTGAAAGATAAGGCTGAAGCATTTGCAACAATCTTCCGTCAGAAGTGCCAAGTTGATGATCCATCTCGGCCTCCTCCTGAAGTCCCCAGCATCACAGATGCCAGACTGCAGCCAATTCGATTCACTGCACGTGATATCAAGAAACGACTGAAGGCACTGGATACTGCAAAGGCTATGGGCCCTGACAATATTCCGGCAATAGTACTGAAGACCTGTGCTCCAGAACTTGCCGCGCCCCTAGCCAACTGTTCCAGTACAGCTACAACACAGGCATCTACACTGCAATGTGGAAAATTGCCCAGGCATGTCCTGTACACAAAAAGCAGGACAAATCCAACCCGGCCAACTACCGCACCATTAGCCTCCTCTCAATCATCAGTAAAGTGATGGAAGGTGTCATCAACAGTGCCATCATGCAGCACTTGCTTCGCAACAACCTGCTCAGTGACGCTCAGTTTGGGTTCCGCCAGGGCCACTCAGCTCCTGAACTCATTAAAGCCTTGGTTCAAACATGGATAAAAGAGCTGAACTCAGGAGGTGAGGTGAGACTGACTGCCCTTGCCATCAAGGCAGCATTTGACCGAGTATGGCATCATAGAGGCCTAGCAAAACTGAGGTCAATGGGAATCAGGGGGAAAACCCTTCATTGGCTGGAATCATACCTAGCGCAAAGGAAGATGGTTGTGGTTGTTGGAGGTCAATTATCTGAGCTCCAGGACATCACTGCAGGAGTACCTCAGGGTAGTGTCCTCTGCCCAACCATCTTCAGCTGCTTCATCAATGACCTTCCTTCAATCATAAGGTCAGAAGTGGGGATGTTCGCTGATGATTGCACAATGATCAGCACCATTTGCAACTCCTCAGATACTGAAGCAGTCTGTGTAGAAATGCAGCAAGACCTGGAAAATATCCAGGCTTGGGCTGATAAGTGGCAAGTAACATTCGCGCCACACAAGTGCCAGGCAATGACCATATCCAACAAGAGAGAATCTAACCATCTCCCCTTGACATTCAACGGCATGACCATCGCTGAATCCCCCACTATCAACATCCTAGGGGTTACCATTGACCGAAAACTGAACTGGAGTAGTCATATAAATACCGTGGCTACAAGAGCAGGTCAGAGGCTAGGAATCCTGAGGCGAGTAACTCACCTCCTGACTCCCGACAGCCAGTCTATCATCTACAAGGCACAAGTCAGGAGTGTGATGGAATACTCTCCACTTGCCTGGATGGGTGCAGCTCCAACAACACTTTTGAAGCTCGACACCATCCGGGACAAAGCGTCCCGCTTGATTGGCACCCCATCTACAAGCATTCACTCCCTCCACCACCGACGCACAGTGGCAGCAGTGTGTACCATCTACAAGATGCACTGCAGCAATGCACAAAGGCTCCGTCGACAGCACCTTCCAAACCCGTGACCTCTACCAACTAGAAGGACAAGGGCAGCAAATGCATGGTAACATTGCCACCTGCAAGTTCCCCTCCAAGTAACACATTATCCTGACTTGGAACTATATCGCCGTTCCTTCACTGTCGCTGGGTCAAAATCCTGGAACTCCCTTCCTAACAGCACTGTGGGTGTACCTACCCCACATGTACTGCAGCGGTTCAAGATGGCAGCTCACCATCACCTTCTCAAGGGCAATTAGGGATGGCCAATAAATGCTGGCCCATCCAGCGACGCCCACATCCCGTGAATGACTAAAAAAAAAACACGCTCTCTCTCTCACATACATACACCCACACAGGCTCTCTCGCTCTCACACACACAAACACTCTCACTCAGACACACATGCGGTCTCTCCAAAACACACAGACACTCTCTCACTCACAAACACGCTTTCTCCCAGACACACATACACACAAACTCTCTCTCCCTCTCTCACACGAACGCTCTCTCTCTCTCCCACATACTCACACACTCTCTCTCACACACAGACACAAAGACACTCAAACACGCGCTCTCTCTCTCACACACACACACTCTCTCTCTTTCACTCGCACACACACAAACACACACACTTTCGCTCACGCACATGCACAGTTTCACTCTCACACAAACTCACTCTCTCCATCACACATGCGCACAGACCCTCTGTCTCTCTCGCTCTCTCTCCCACACACACACACTCTCTGCCTCTCACACACATTCATACACACTCTCTCTCTCACACACGCAAACACTCCCTCACACACATGCACAGTTTCTCTCACACACACACTCTCCCATACGCACACTCTCTCTCTCACACGCACACAGACCCGCTTTCTCGCTCTCTCTCTCTCACACACACACACACACACACGCGCACACACACACACACACAATCTCCCTCCCACACATGCACGGTTTCTCTCACACACACACTCTGTCTCAAACACACACACACACAAACACACACACGTTCTCTCTGTCACACACACACGGATGCGCTGTCTCTCAAACACGCACACACTCTCTACCTCAAAGACACACACACACAGTCTCTCTCACACACGCACTATCTCTCTCTCTCTCACGCACACCCACGCACTCTCTCACACACGCGCACACACGCTATCTCTCTCTCGCTCTCACACACACACTCGCTCTCTATCTCTCCCACACACACAGACTCTCTCTCAAACACGCACATGCTCTCTCTCAGGCACACACAGGCACACTCTCTCCCTCAAACACACAGACAGACACAAAGACGCTCTCTCTCCCTCTCTCTCACACACACACACACACACACACTGTCTATCTCGCAAAGACACACCCAGCCACACGGTCGCTCCCTCACGCACAAATACACAAACACACACGCAATCTCACTAACTCGCACGCGCACACACACATGCGCTCTCTCACACACACGCACACACGCTTTCACTCTCATATCAACAAACACATACACGCTCTCTTCCACTCTCTCTCACACACACACTCTCTCTCACACACATGCTCTCTCTGTCACACAGAAACACTCTCTCTGTCTCTCTCTCTCTCTCACACACACACACACACACACACACACGCTCTCTCTCAGACACAGACAAACACTCTCTCCCACACACACACTCTCTCACTCACATCCATTCACACACACACACACACACACATTCTCTCTCTCTCACACATGCACATAAACCCTCTCTTTCGCATACAGACTCTCTCTCACGCATCAGACACGCTCTCCGTCAGACACACACAGACACTCTCTCTATCTCTCAAGCACTCACTCGCTCGCTTTCTCATGCACACAGACACTCTCCCTCTCATACACATACAACCACACAGGCTCTCTCGCTCTCACACACACATGCACTCTCACTCACACACACAAACGCTCTCTCTCCAAAACACACAGGCACTCTGTCTCACAAACACACACGCACACGCACTTTCTCCCAGACACAAACACACAAACTCTCTCTCTCTCTCTCACACAAACGCTCTCTCTCTCCAACATACACACACTCTCTCCCTTACACACAGACACCCACACTCTCTCTGACACGCACACACACTCTCTCTCTCACGCACAGACAAACACACATGAACACGCACAATCTCTCACAGACACACTTTCTCTCTCTGTCACCCGCACACACACAGAAACACAGACACACACACACACTCACACACTCTCTCCCTCACACACTCTCTCCCTCACACACATGCACAGTTTCTCTCACACACACACACTCACCGTCATACACGCACTCTCTCTCTCACACACACACACGAATGTGCTGTCTCTCAAACACGCACACACTCTCCCTCTCAAACACACACACAAGCACACTCTCTCTCACACACGCACACACACACGTGTTTTCTCGCTCTCTCTGACTCACTCACACATACACACACACACACATACGCTCTCTGGCACACATGTACACACGTTCTCACTCTCACACACACAAACTCTCTTTCACAGACCCCCAAACTATCTCTCTCACACACAAACAAACACATTCTTTCTCTCAGACACACACACTCGCGCTCACATACACACACACACGCTCTCACTCTCTCACACACCTACAGACTCTCTCTCACAGACACTCAACCTCTCTCTCTAACACACAAACACACACATTCTTTCACTCAGACACACACACTCGCGCTCACATACACACACACACGCTCTCACTCTCTCACACACCTACAGACTCTCTCTCACAGACACTCAATCTCTCTCTCTAACACACAAACACACACATGCTTTCTCTCAGACACACACACTCGCGCTCACACACACATGCACACAAATACAACGCACACACATACTCTCTCTCTGTCTCACACACATACTCACACACAAACCCTCTCTCTCGGACACACACACGCACAGACACCCTCTCCCACACACACACGCAAAAACACACACGCTCTCTCTCCCACACACCCGCACTCTCTCTCTCTCACATGCGCACTCACACACATGCTCTCTCGCACAAACATGCACACACACTATCACTCTCACATATACACACACACATTCTCTCTCACACACATGCTCTCTTGCAGAAATACATAGGCACTCTCTTACGCATACACACACTCTCTCACACATCACACAAGCTCTCCTTCAGACACACACATACACTCACTCTCTCTATCTCAAACACACACACGCTCGCTCTCTCATGCACACACACTCTCTCTCTTTCACATACATACACCCACACAGGCTCTCCCGCTCTCACACACACAAACACTCTCACTCGGACACACAAACGATGGCTCTCCAAAACACACAGACACTCTCTCACTCACAAACACGCTTTCTCCCAGACACACACACACACAAACTCTCTCTCCCTCTCTCACACAACCGCTAACTCTCTCCCACATACTCACACACTCTCTCTCACACACAGACACAAACACACTCAAACACACGCTCTCTCTCACACACACACATTATCTCTCTCTTTAACTCGCACGCACACAAACACACACACTCTCGCTCACGCACATGCACAGTTTCACTCTCACACACACTCTCTCTCTCCATCACACATGCGCACAGACCCTCTGTCTCTCTCCCTGCCTCACACACACACGCTTTCTGCCTCTCACACACATTCATACACACACTCTCTCTCTGACACACACACACACACACACACACACACACTCCCTCACACACATGCAGTTTCTCTCATACACACACTCTCTCTCACACACACACACTCTCTCATCCGCACACTCTCTCTCTCTCACACGCACACAGACCCGCTCTCTCTCTCTCTCACACACACACACCACACACACAATTTCCCTCTCACACATGCACGGTTTCTCTCAAACACACACACAAAAAAACACACACGTTCTCTCTGTCACGCACACACGGACGCGCTGTCTCTCAAACACGCACACACACTCTCTCTCAAAGACACACACACACATTCACACACACACGCTGTCTCTCTCACACACGCACTATCTCTCTCTCTTTCAGGCCCACCCACGTTCTCTATCTCACACACACGCACACACGCAATCTCTCTCTCGCTCACCCTCACACACATGCACACACTCTCTCTCTCACATCCACACGCTCTCTCTCACACACACACCAAGACACGCTGTCTCTCTCACTCTCTCTCTCGCGCACACACACACACACAAGCGCAGTCTCTCTCACAAAGACACACCCACCCACACGCTGTCAACCTCACAGACAAGCACACACGCTCTCTCTCTCTCTCGCACACAGGCACGCTCTCTCTCTCTCTCACACACACACTCTCACTCTCGCAAACACACACAAACACTCACGATCTCTTTCTCACACACACACATAATCTCTGACACACACACTCTCTCTCTCTCACACACACTCTCTCTCGCTCTCTCTCTCTCACACGCACACACACACACACACACTCACTCACACACAAACACTCTCAAGCACACTATCTCTCACACACATGTTAGTGGGAGTGAATCTCCCACTCGGATCTGTTCCAAAGGTCAAACAGTTTCCCATGGGTTATGCCGACGGGGAGCAGGTCTCTGAGCAATCCAGGTTCCTCTCCACCGAACAAAGGAAAATCACCAACTTGTATACAGTTTCAAACAGTTACTCAGCCCATCCGGGCTGGACAGGGTCCAATCGTAGTGGTTATAGATTGTATACATTGATTAGTGGAAACAATGAAGTTGGTTACTAGGCACTGGGGAGCTGCGTGGTCAGTTCATGGACAGCTGGGGGGTTACTCATGCGTCCATGATGTCTTCCAGATCCCCTTATTCACCGTTCTGGGGCCGTATGTATACATAACATCTTATCTTAACCTTATTACAGGCTGGTGTCCTTGTCAGCATTCCATAAGGGCATCTGCTAGAGGCCACTTGATTAGACTCTGCTGAATCTGTGTGAATCATCCCTTGTAAGGAATGTGGTCAAGTTAGTTGAGTCCCATGGTGCCTTGCAAACTTTTCATTGCGAGCTGGAATTATATGTTATTAGTTATTCGTATAATATTTATTGCAGGTGCCTCTTCCCTGTGAGTACACTTCAACAATCCCCCCTTTTGGTAGGAGACTAGGCCGAGTCCCCCTAACCGACACTATTCATTGCCTTTTATTTAAACTGCCCGGTATTCCCTGCCTCAGACGTCCAAGCCAGTCACGTGATTTCAGGAATTCCGGTCGTTCTGGAACAAATTGATATGATTCAAATGATTCTGACCCCGGACAGCCAAATCATGTCTATTGCTTTCACACTGGTTTTTATCCGCTTTCGTCGTACATATTTCCTGCATGATCGGCAGGCCAGTATGCCCCATGTTATGGCCAGGATCAACTGTATCCCGACCAGCATGTGTGATACCATCCGAATCCAGGAGTGGATGTTCACATTCATCCAAAAATCCAAAATCTTCTTCCACCAACTCTGATTCTGCAATTCTGCATCAGTATTTGTCTCCAGATTTTTGATTTTTTTGTCTGCAGTTGGTGGTAAAGCTTAACGGATTGACCCACTCTGAGGCTTAATTCCCTTAATAGTTCTGCAAAGTGCGGGATGGGGGCGTGTTCTGGCTCCTAATAATCCTGTAGGTGGTCATGATAGGTGATGTGAAAGATTTCGGTACCTCTGCGCTGAACCTGAATGGTTCGAGCTTGTCCTATAGTGAGGGTCGTAAAGGTGTAAAGCAAAAGTGTGGATGTGGGATAGGACATTGTAGATCATTGTAACTGGAGGAACATTCTGTGGAGAAGACGCAAAATTTTCCTTTGCCTCCGTCGCCTGTTCTGGCAAAATATATGGGGGCGGGTATGATTTCTCTGACACAACCATTAGTTCCAGTGAAGCCACACGCATCCAATTCTCCCTGTCCCACTGGGTGAGGACATATTGTAATACCCCCCCTTTTGCTTGCATCCCATAACGGAGATTCCATATAGTGTATTGTTTTTGAGTATGGCGTAGGGTTCAGTTAAGTAGTAGCGGAGGCAGCGGGGGTGGGGGAGGGGCTTACCCTGCACGACTGCAATGTTTTCCAATTGGTAGTGGGGAAATGGCCCTGAGTGCCGTGTGACGAGAGGGATCATCAGGACTATTCCCACTGCAGTAGTTTCGCCTATTTTGCAATCTGGGATCACGAGGTATAATCTGGTGAGTCCCTTCAGAGTACAAATGTCCAGTGTCTCTTTTCTCCCGGCTAGCCCAGCCAGATGGGGGCTGTCATTCCAATTGGGCACCTCCCCCCCATTGGATCTGATCGAGGTGGTGGCATATCTGTCCCAACATCCATAAGCCATAAGCGTGACAGAGTTGTCTGTGCCTTAGCTTTTAGGCATCCTCCTTTTCTCTATCTATGAGGTGATTGATGGTTTCAGCATGGGCTTCTAATATTGTAATTTGCACCTGCATTCAGCAAAGAGAAGGACTTGGTGGATTATGACTCTGGGGAAGGGAGTGTAGATGGTCTGGGTCATGGAGTTATCAAAAAAGAGGAGGTGTTGGGTGTCTTGCAAAGCATTCAGGTAGATAAGTCCCCAGGGCCTGATGGGATCTACCCCAGAATACAGAGGAAGGCAAGGGAAGAAATTGCTGGGGCCTTGACAGAAATCTTTGCATCCACATTGGCGACAGGCGAGGTTCCAGAGGACTGGAGAACAGCCAATGTTGTTCCTTTGTTTAAGAAGCATAGCAAGGATACTCCAGGAAATTATAGGCCGGTGAGCCTTACGTCAGTGGCAGTGAAATTATTGGAGAGGATTCTTCGGGAGAGGATTTACTCACAATTGAAAACAATTGAACCTATTAGCGAAAGGCAGCATGGTTTTGTGAAGGGGCGGTCGTGTCTCACTAACTTGATTGAGTCTTTTGAGGAAGTGATGAAGATGATTGATGAAGGAAGGGCAGTGGATGTTGTCTACAAGGACTTCACTGAAGCCTTTGACAAGGTCCCTCATGGCAGACTGGTACAAAAGGTAAAGTAACAGAGGATCAGAGGTGAGCTGGCAAGATGGATACAGAACTGGCTCGGTCCGAGAAGACAGAGGGTAGCAGTGGAAGGGTGCTTTTCTGAATGGAGGAATTTGACTAGTGGTATTCCACATGGATCAATGCTGGGAGCTTTGCTGTTTGTGGTATATATATAAATGATCTGGAGGAAAATGTAGCTGGTCTGATTAGTAAGTTTGCGGACGACACAAAGGTTGGTGGAGTTGCGGATAGTGATGAGGATTGTCGGACGATACAGCAGGATATACATCGGTTGGAGACTTGGTTGGAGAAATGGCAGATGGAGTTTAATCCGGACAAATGTGAGGTAATGCATTTTGGAAGATCAGATGCAGGTGGGAAGTGTACAGTAAATGGCAGAGCCCTTCGGAGTATTGACAGGCAGAGATATCTGGGCGTACAGGTCCACAGGTCACTGAAAGTGTCAACACATGTGGATAAGGTAGTCAAGAAGGCATATGGAATGATTGCCTTCATCGGTAGGGGCATAGAGTTTACAAATTGTGAGTCATGCTGTACAGAATTTTAGTTAGGCCACACTTAGAATATTGCGTGCAACTCTGGTCACCACAATACCAGAAGGACGTGGAGGCTTCTGAGAAGGTACGGAAGAGGTTAACCAGGAAGTTGCCTGGTCTGGAGGGCATGACCTATGAGGGGAGGATAGATAAACTCGGATTGTTTTCATTGGAATGACAGAGGTGCAGGGGCGACATGATCGAGGTTTACAAAGTTATGAGTGGCATGGACAGAGTGGATAGTCAGAAGATTTTTCCCAGGGTGGAAGAGTCAGTTGCTAGGGGACAGAGGTTTAAGTTGAGAGTGGCAATGTTTAGATGTGATGTGCGAGACAAGTTCTTTACACAGAGGGTGGTGAGTGCCTGGAACCTGCTGCTGGAGGAGGTGGTGGACGCAGGTACGATAGCGACGTGTAAGAGACATCTTGACAAGTACATGAATAGGATGGGAATAGAGGGATACAGTCCCGGAAGTGCAGAAGATTTTAGTTTAGAGAGGCATCAAGATCGTCGCAGTCTTGGAGGGACGAATGGCCTGTTCCTGAGCTGTGCTGTTCTTTTTTCTTCATTCTTTCTAATTCCATCTAATTGTATTCCCATGCCCTCCTCTCCCAGATTGGCCTGATTCGACTGATTTTTGTCTGCTCTCTCTAAGAGTTCCTTCATTACTCCTTTAAGTTGTTCCACCTTTTCATTTAGACCTTGTATGTCCAGTGAGTTTATGACGGAAGTACCAGCATTAAATCCGGTAGCAACATCATTAACTATTCCCCTTTTGTTCTATAAAGCTGATCCTGGCCTCGAAATCTAGTCGCACCCATGGCATCGGCAGCATGCTGCATTTCAACCTTACTTAATACACTGTACATATTTTTCGCCTCCACTGTACAATACTCTGGCATTTGTATTCCCGAGATATTGATCAGGACAGGCGCTATCTCATGTTTAACATTGTCATACAATATTTTCCTTTGTTAAAAGGTACAATTCCGTTCTTTGGTCCTTTAGTGATTATGGAGCATGGCAATTCTTCGGATTGGGTGGTGGTTATTCTGGGGCGTGGTGTCGGAGGCGGAGGAAAGCATACATACAAAGATAACGCAGCTGCTCCCACCTCCTCATGATACCCACTTAACCCCACCCCTTTTCTCTTGGTAGCCGTGGGCTGAGGTCCGACAGGTGGTGTGCAGATTATTCCGAATGCACACCTATCAGGCTTTCTTATTTCTCTTCGTCGGATGTAGCTGACCCTTGTTGCATCAGTAGAGCACTGTATGCATACTTTATCTTTTCCCAAATGAACTTGTAACCAAGCATTAAAATAAGATGTATCTCTACTCCAGTCCATGGTTGCTGGGATACATATTCCATCAGTGAAATTATACAAAGCCTTATAGTTCATGTAGTTACGTTCCTCCAGTGGTTCATCAGCTTTCACTTGTGCTTGCATTCGTCTCAGAGTCCCCAGTATCATGAGTCCCCAGAGTCGAAGTGTCCACTGTTGTTTCAATGCTTTGGATGCTTAAATTTGGGGATTTAAACAGAATGACCTGGTCGTCACCAGGTGTTAGTTCCTGGTCTACTCATTTCCTCATCTGTGTGGGCCGAAAACGTTCTATTGTTTAAGGGTCAATAGCTGTGTCATTTTATAATCGTACCATCTTTATCTCGTCAAGTCCGTGTCTGTGCTGCCGTCGGATTTGCATCTGAGCACGTTGGGCTCGTACCTGCATGATGATCCATTTGAATACCATCCAGGCTCCGGTTAACATCATCACCACTCCCAGTTCCCTGAACATTCCACTCCTGGTATCGCATGGCATAGCATTTGGTTTCCATAATAGGCACGATCTCGTGCTCAGCCATCATTCCTTTGATTATTTATTTTCAGTTGGGACCATTGTTTCCACTGGCCCTTCCCTTTCATGTCAACACATGCACAGCTGTTACTAGTCCTGATAATATCATATGGTTCGGTCCATCTTGGGGCGAAGCCCGCCTGTTCAGGGGTAACTCGTACCAAACCTTTCTCCGCTATTTGTGGTATAGGTTGGTCGGCATTATCCTTGGTTTGTGTTTCTAGGTCTTGTATGGTCTGCTGATCCCTCACCTCCTGTCGTAACTCCTTCAGCTGCTGATCTAATTGCCTTACGTATTGCCTGACTCGGTCACGTAGGGGTGCCATATCCTCCCCGCCGACTATGATGTTTTTGGTGAGTTGCATAGCCCTCCCTGTCATAAGTTCGAAGGAGGTCAAGCCTGTCTTTCGGTTGGGTGTGGCTCTGAGTCTCAATAATATACAGGGTAAGACGTCGACCCACCCGTTTCTGGTCTCAGAGAAGGCCTTTGCTGTCGCCGTTTTTAGAGTGTGGTTCATTCGCTTCACCATTCCTGAACTCTGTGGGTGGTAGGGTCATGAAACCCTTGTCGGATTCCCATTAATTATATTTCTGTTTCAATTTGAGCCCTGGATAACTTTTACAATCAATATTCATAATTCTTTAAAATAGAAGTCAAACATTTCCGTTTGATTCCAGACATTACTATATATTGTTTTTTTTTATCTTAGATGTCATTTTAATTCCTTAAATAACTTGCCAAATTGAACTGGATTTTCGAAATCTCAGATTATTCCAAATTCAAATAACAGTAATTTTCCCTTTGAATGCTTTAAATAACCACTCATATCAATTTACTTTTGTTTATCGATTCCAGTTTCTTACGCCCAGATTTGGTGATGTTGCATTTTTTTTTGCATTAAAGACAGAAGTGCTTGCAACTATCTCTCCTTCTCAAGCACTTTGTATCATTGATAAAAATAGCTGCAGCAAGGTTAATTTATTTGCTTGTCTCCAAGGGGGTGGAGCAAAGCATTCTCAGCTGTGTCGCTTTACGTAAGCCTCTCTTTCCTTATCAAAAAGCACTAAACTTCATTTTAAGCGTTTTTTAGTATCCTTAGAATTTAAAAACAACACAATCTTTAGTAACATTATCAATTTCAAAGGAAACCATCTCCATCAGGAAAGACACAATTTTAGATTAAACTCCAATTCTTTCCAAACTTTTAGCATCTATTGTAAGAGATTTCTAGTCCAAGGATTGTATACGACCAAGATGATTCCAAATTCCGCTCACGTCAATAAACATTTAAAAGTTTTCCTCAGCTTAACAGGTTAGTTAACCTTAACAGTATTAATTTAATTCAGACTTATTAACTTATAATACTTATTAACTACACACAGAACAGAGCAGCACGTGCATTTTTTTATGATAGGTAAATTACACCATTTTCTTGTTCTTTCTTCAGGCACCTTTTCAAATGATTGTAATAAAACCAAAAACTAAATAAATAGTTATTTAATATTCTTACAACAAAAGACTTAACACCAGCTCCTTACACAAACTTTAATCTTTCCCATATCTCCTTTGCTTATCCTTCTCTCCCTTAAGACAAGAGTAAATATTGTGAAATTTGCCACTTAAAAACAGTCAAAAAAACATGTCTTAAGTTTAGACTGAAAATAAAGCAATCACAGATTATCCAAATAAAGCAATGTTTTAAACTTCAAATTGGATTTCTGCCAGACATCGTCAGACCTTCAAGGTTGAAGATTATCTCTCAGAAAATTGTTCATTGCCTTTTAACAGTTGCAAAACCAGCGTTTAAAATAAAAATAAAGCTTTAACTTAATAATATAATTCCATTTTATATCCCAGTACCGGATGCACAATCGAAAATTGAAATGAACACACACACGCTCTTTCTCTCTCACACACACAGACACACGCTATCTTTCTCTCTCTCTCACACACACGCGCCTTCTCTCTCTCACACATACACACACACACACACACACTCTCACACACACACACGCACACTTTATCTCTCACACAGGTCGGTGACCCTTCATCAGAACTGGGAGAGATTAGAAAGGGAACAGTTTTTAACCAGACAGGAAAAGTAGGGAGGGGGCGGATTATGATCAACATTCAATTTAACAATTTCAGTATCATCCTTTTGTTATTTAATCTCTCCTGTCTTCCATGGTATCACAGTCCTTCCCATTTGTTCTTTCAGGCCCAATCATTTTAATACATCACTGGATACAGGAACACATTTATAAATCTCAATAAGTCCTCAATCAATCTGGTAACTTTGCTACAGCCTGATGTATAATTCCCCTGTTTATATAGGGCGGCACAGTGGCGCAGTGGTGCAGAGTTTGCAAGTTCTCCCTGTGTCTGCGTGGGTTTTCGCCGGGTGCTCCGGTTACATCCCACCACCAAAGACTTGCAGGTTGATAGGTAAATTGGCCATTATAAATTGCCCCTATTATAGGTAGGTGGTAGGGGAATATAGAGACAGGTGGGGATATGGCAGGAATATGGGATGAGGATTAGTAGGATTAGTATAAATGGGTGGTTGATGGTCGGCACAGACTCGATGGGCCGAAGGGCCTGTTCCATTGCTGTATCTCTGAATAAAAAAATAAAAAACAAAAACAAATAAACGATATCCCTTCCTCACAGTTAACGTGCTGACGATTGGGATACTGTCTCGGGAAAAGTGCGGTCTCTCCAAATGTGTCACTCGGTACCTGGTGGCCATGTCAGCAGCGGATCTACTGGTCATTATCCTGGACCTGATATTGAGACACATTCCCATTGTTTATAAGGAACAGTTTCAGTTCCTGTATGGCATCCCCTTGTGTAATATCCATGCCGTCCTGCTTTACGCAGCCACAGACTGTTCTGTCTGGTTCACCGTCACTTTCACCTTTGATCGATTTGTGGCCATTTGTTGTCAGAATCTGAAAAATAACTACTGCAGTGAGAAAACGTCGGCTGTGGTTGTGGGAACAGTGACTGTGCTGAGCTGTTTAAAGAACATCTTCTGGTTTTTTATGTTAACGGGTTGGTATTCGCTGTACAACCTCCCATGGTTTTGTTGTGTAACAATCGACGTTTATTTCTCTCGAGTCTGGACAACAATCGAGTTCCTCCACAACATTCTAACCCCGGTCATCCCATTTGTGCTGATTCTGCTGCTCAACGCTCTCACCGTCAGACACATTTTAATGAGCAACAGAGGACGCAGGAGACTCCGGGCTCACAGAAGTGGACAGAGGCACAGAGACCCAGAAATGGAGAGCCGAAGGAAATCCATCATTTTACTCTTAGTTATCTCGGGTAACTTCATCCTGTTTTGGGCGATGATAATGGTGTGGTCGATGTGGAGGCGAATGTATATGTCCGAATCTGTGTCTGTTTATCTACCTGATTTTCTGCGGGAATTGGGCTTCATGCTGCAGCTCCTGAGTTGCTGCACAAACACTGCAATTTACGGCGTGACCCAGACCCAGTTCAGAGAGCAGTTGAAGAATGTGCTGAAATATCCCTTCACTACAATTGTGAAATACATTCAATGATCACAGGAGGGGGCGGGGGCTGTATGCAGGGTGATGGGGTGGGGGCGGGGCTTGGTTCACGATGACAGTGAATGGGGGCGGGGCCTGTTCCCATTGGTCAGAGGAGTGGGGGCGGGTCGCTTCACCCAGGGACAGCAGAGATTGGGCGTGGCCTGTTTCCCCGGTGATGAGGAGTAGGGGCGAGGCCTGTGTTCCCGGTGAAGGGGAACGGGGTCGGGGCCTGTCGCTATGGAGGCAGAACGGGGGCGGGGCCTGTTTCCAGGGTGACGGGGAGAGGGGCGGGGCAGTTTTCCATTGGACAGAACAATGGGGGCGTGTTCTGTTTCCAGGCTGGAGGTGAGCGGGGTCGGGGCCTGTTACCCGGCCACTGGGAGTGGGGGCATGTTCTGTTTCCCCGGTGACGGCGGAGTGGGGGCGGGACCTGTTTTCCTGGTGATGGGGAGTGGGGCCGCGGTCTGTTTCCCTGGTGATGGGGGCTAGGGCGGGGCCTGTTGCCCCGCGGATGAGGAGTGGAGGCGTGGTGTGTTTCCAGGTTGACGGTGGGGTCGGGGCAGGGCCTGCTTCCAGATGACAGATGTGGGGGGTGCTGTTTCCATTGCGAAGGATGAGTGGGGGCGGGGCCTCATCTAGGGTGACAGGTGTGCGGGAGGGGCCTGTTTCCAGGGTGATGGAAGAGTGGGGGCGGTGCGTGTTTCTAGGGTAACGGGGAGCGTTGGCAGGGCCTCATTCCACGGTGACGGGATACTTCAGTCAGAATCTTTCTGAATCTTTATAATCACATTATAATAAAAATAATCCTGATAATTATTTATAACCGTTTATATTCATTATAGGCATTTACAGAACTTTATAACCTTTATAAACTGTTTATAATTTTTCCTAACACTTTGTAAATCTTTATAATCCTTTATGATTGTTTATAATTTATTCTTCTCTATCAGTCTTTATTCTCATTTATGACCTGTTACATTCACTGCCGTTGACCGACAACATTGAAAATGATTGCCGTCGCCTGGTCTCATTCCAAACAGACCACAGTGCATATCAGTTAAAATGGCAGCAGCACATGTAACTTAAAATGGCCGCAGTGCAGGTGACATCAAACAGTCACACAGACTGTCATTTAAAATGTTCGCAGTGCATAGCACTTAAAATGGATGCAGTGCATGTCACTTAAAATGGACACAATATATGTCACTTAAAATTCCGGCTGTGCAGGGGACAGTTCGAAGCAGGCCTGTGATAATCGCATTTGGAGTGGTACTGAGACTCAATCACACACCAGGTAATGGCCAATTCAAACCAAGCCTTTTATAAAACAAGCTGCAATGGAACTGAGCCTCACTCACACATCAGGATGGGGCCAATTGGAAAGAGGCCTGTGGTAACCCCAGCTTGAATGATACTGAGCCCCACTCACACACAAGGAAAGTGCCAATTCAAACCAGGCACTCTGTTAACCCCATCTGGAGTGGCACTGAGTCCCACTCATAGTGAAAGTAAGGGACAGTGCGAACCAGGCTTCTGTTAATCTCAAGGGCAGTGGTACTGAGTCCCACACTAATAAGAGGCTAGAGCTAGTCAAACCAGGCCTTTATTAATCCCAATTAGAGCGGTACTGACTCCCACTCACAAACCAACAAAGGGTCAATTCAAACTAAGCCTGTGTTAATCCCAGTTGGAGTGATACTGAGTCCCACTTACCCTCCTGGAGAGAGCCAAAAAATACCAGGCCTGTTATAAACCTACTTGGACTGGTACTATATCCCACTCACACACCAGGAAAGAGCCAATTCAATCCAGGTCACAATTAATACCAGCTGGAGTGGTACCGACTCCAACTCACACACCAACAAAGAGCCAATTCAAACCAGGAGTGTGTTAATCCCAGTTGGAGTGGTACTGTGTCCAACTCACACAAAAACAAAGGGCCAATTCAAACCAGACCTGTGTTACGCCCACTTGGAGTGGAACTGAGTCCCACTCACAATCTAGAAAAGGCCCAATTCACACTAGACCCATGTTAATACCAGTCGCTGTGGTACTGCGTTCCACTGACATCGCAGGAAAGAGCCCATTCTAACCAGGCCCTTGTTAACCCCAGCTGGATTGATACTGAGTCCCACTCACGGACCAGGCAAGAGCCAAAGAAAACAGGGTCTATTTTAATCCCAGATGGAGTGCAACTGAAAGCCATTCACACACCAGGAAAGGGTCAATTCCAACCAGGCCAGTGTAAATCCCAGCTGGAATAGTACTAAGTTCCACTCACAATCCAGGAAGCAGCCAACTCAAACCAGGACAGTGTGAACCCCAGCAGCAGTGATACTGAGTCCCACTCAAACACCAGAAAAGAGCCATATCAAAACAGGCCTTTGTTAATCCCAGTTGAAGTGGTACAGACACCCACTCACAGGAGTAGTCTCTTCGATGGGATAGCAGAGGCAAATGTAGAGGTTAAAGCAATCAAGTCCAGTAGGCAGGCCGGGCATGGGCAGGACAGGGAGCGTGGAAGGTCTGGTCGGCTAAACTGCATTTACTTTAATGCAAGAAGCCTTACACGTAAGGCAGATGAACTCAAAGCATGGATCGGTACATGGGAGTGTGGTATTATAGCTATTACGGAAACGTGGTTGAGGGATGAGAAGGACTGGAAGCTCAATGATCCGGGGTACCGATGCTTCTGGTGTGACAGAGGTGGAGGTAAGAGAGGAAGGGGAGTTGCACTATTGATTAGGGAGGACATCACGGCAGTACTTAGACAGGATATCCCGGGGCGAGGGGTGTGGGGGGGTGGGGGGACGTCCAGCGACGCCATTTTGGTAGAACTTAGAAATAAGAAAGGGGTGATCACTTTGATGGGATCATACTATAGGACCCCCAATACTCGAATGGAATTGGAGGAGCATATGTAGGGAAATCACCGATAGGTGTAGTAATAGTAGGTGATTTAACTTCCCTAATCATGACTGGGACTGCCTTAGTGCTAAGGGAACAGATGGGAAAAATGTGTTAAGTGTGTCCAGGATAGTTTTCTGAAGAAGTATGTGGATGGCCCTACTAGAGAAGGGGCTACACTCGACCTCCTCTTAGGAAATGAGGCTGGGTAGGTGGTTGATGTGTCAGTGGGGGAACACTTTGGGACCAGTGACCATAACTCTATTTGCTTCAAAATAGTTGTGGAAAAGGAGAGGACCAATCCTCAAGATGACGTCCTACATTGGTGGAAGTCTAATTTCGATGGCATCAGACAGGAACTCTCAAAAGTTGAATGGGAGAGGCTGTTTACAGGTAAAAGGACGTCTGGCAAATGGGAGGCTTTTGAAAGTGAGATAGGAAGAGTTCAGGGCCGTCACGGTTCTGTTAGATGGAAGGGCAAGGCTGGCAAGTTTAGGGAACCTTGGTGGACGATGGATATTGAGGGTCTGGTCAGGACAAAGAAGGAGGAATATGTCTGGTATAGGCAGCTGGGATCAAGCGAGTCCTTCGAGGAATACAGGGGATGTAGGAGTACACTTAAGAAGGAAATTAGGAGGGCAAAAAGGGGCCATGAGATTTCCCTGGCAGATAAGATAAAGGAGAATCAAAGACAACAACAACAAAGAACAGTGCAGCACAGCAACAGGCCATTCGGCCATCCAAGCCTGCGCCGATCTTGATGCCTGCCGAAACTAACACCTTCTGCACTTCCGGGGCCCATATCCCTCTATTTTCTTCCTATTCCTATATTTTTCAAGATATCTCTCAAACGTCGCGATCGTATCTGCTTCCACCACCTCCCCTGGCAGCAAGTTCCAGGCACTCACCACCCTCTGTGTAAAAAACTTGCTTCGCACAGCCCCTCTAAACTTTGCCCCTCTCACTTTAAACCTATGTCCCCTAGTAACTGACTCTTCCACCCTGGGAAAAAGCTTCTGACTATCCACTCTGTCCATGCCGCTCATAACTTTGTAAACCTCAATTATGTCGCCCCTCCACATCCACCGTTCCACTGAAAACAATCCGAGTTTTTCCAACCTCTCCTCATAGCTAATGCCCTCCAGACCAGGCAACATCCTAGGAAACCTCCTCTGTAGCCTCTCCAAAGCCTCCACGTCCTTCTGGTAGTGTGGCGACCAGAATTGCACGCAATATTCTAAGTGTGTCCCTACTAAGGTTCTGTACAGCTGCAACATGACTTGCCAATTTCTATACTCTATGCCCCGACCGCTGAAGGCAAGCATGCCGAATGCCTTCTTGACTAAGAGTAAAACGGTAGCTAGGGAGAGAGTACGCCTCCTTAAGGATCTGTGTGGTAACCTATGTGTGGAGCCACGGTAAATCGGCGAGGTCTTAAATGAGTACTTCTCATCCGTACAATCCGCATTTACCGTGGAGAAGGTCATGGAAGCTAGTTAGTTCAAGGGAGGGAACAGCGATATCCTGGAGCATATCAACATTACAAAGGAGGAGGTGTTGGAGGTATTGAAGCGCATTCAGGTGGATAAATCTCCATGGTCTGACCAGGTGTATCCTGGGATGCTATGGGAAGCAAGGGTGTGCTACCGGCAGACTGGAGGATAGCTAATGTTGTGCCTTTACTTAAGAAGGGCAGCAGGGTTAAGCCAGGGAACTACAGGCCGGTGAGCCTTACATCAGTGGTGGGAAAGTTATTAGAAGGGATTTTGAGAGTCAGGATTTGTATGCACTTGGAAAGGTAAGGTCTGATTAGGGATCGTCTGCATGGCTTTGTGCGTGGGAAATCATGTCTCAAGAATTTGATAGAGTTTTCTGAGGAGGTGACTAAGAGGATTGACGAGGGCAGGGCGATGAACGTTGTCTGCATGGACTTTAGCAAGGCCCGTGACATGGTCCCATATGATCGGCTGGTCCAGAAGTTTCGAACACATGGGATCTAGGGTGAGCTAGCTAATTGGATACAACATTGGCTTGATGATGGGAGGCAGAGGGTGGTAGTGGAGGGTTGTTTTTTTTCAGAGTGAAGGCCGGTGACCAGTGGAGTGCCGCAGTGATCGGTGCTGGGCCCTCTGTTCTTTGTCATATATATTACTAACTTGGATGTGAATGTAGGGGGCTTGATTGGTATGTTTGCAGATGACACCTAAATTGGTGGTATAGTGGACAGTGAAGAAGGTTGTCTTAGGATACAACAGGATATAGATCAATTGGGAAAGTGGTCAAGGGATTGGCAAATGGAATTTAACGCAGATAAGTGCGAAGTGATGCATTTTGGGATGTTGAACCAGGGCAGGACATATACAGTGAATGACAGAGCCCTGGCGAGTGTCGTTGAGAAGAGAGCCCTTGCGGTGAAAATGCACAGTTTGCTGAAAGTGGTAACACAGGTAGACAGGGTGGTGAAGAAGGCGTATGGCATGATTGCCTTCATCAGCCGAGGCATTGAGTACAAGAGATGGGACGTCAGGTTACCGTTGTACATAACGTTGGTTCGGCTGCATTTGGAGTACTGTGTGCAGTTCTGGTCGCTGCACTACAGGAAAGATGTGATTAAGCTAGAGAGGGTGCAGAAAAGAGTCACAAAGATGTTGCCTTGTTTGGAGGGCTTGAGTTATAAAGAGAGATTGGATAGGCTGGCTCTGTTTTCCCTGGAGCGAAGGAGGCTGAGAGGGGACATGATCGAGGTATATAAAATTATGAGGGGCATTGCTAGGGTAGATAGCCAGAGTTTGTTTCCCATGGTAGGGGTGACTACAACTAGAGAGCATAGATTTAAGGGGAGAGGGAGGAGGTTTAAAAGGGTGCAAAGGGGCAAATTTTTCACACAAAGCATTGTGGGTATCTGGAATGAGCTACCTGAGGAGGTGGTGGAGGCAGGAACAGTAGCGACATTTAAGAGGCATCTGGACAGGTACTTGAATGAGCAAGGCATAGAAGGATATGGAATTAATGCAGGCAGGTGTGATTTGTATAGATCGGCATTACGGTCAGCATGGACGCGGTGGGCCGAAGGGCCAGTTTCTATGCTGTACGACTCTATGACTCTCTGACTCTATCCACACAGTCATACACTCAGAGCACAACCAAGGCCCTGAAACACACACACAATAACACACACATACATGCACATGTGCGCATGCACATGCACACAGACATACACACTCAGCACAACCCAGACCCAGAGAGATAAAATACATACACACACACAACACAACCTGGGCCCTGATAGAAACGCACACGCAGACACACACACAAGCGTGTGCAATCACACACACACACACACACACACACACACACACACACACACACACACACACACACACACACACACACACAGGCCATGAGATCTGCACACGAGACACAATACACAACACAATTACTGAGAAACAAGCACTGGCACAAGCACACACACACACCACAGCCCAGGCCCTGAGATATGCAGATGCAGACACAATTCACAACACAATTACTGGGAAACATGCACTGGCACCACCACACACACACACAGACGCACGCGCACACACACACATGTAGAAACACAGCAAAGCCCAGGCCCTGAGACAATCCCACACACAGACATAAAGACGCTTGTGCGCACACGCACACACACACAATAGACAAGGCTCTGAATATACACGCACACATATTACCTCAGAATCTCTGACACACACAGAGGGACAAAAACGCACACACATACGTAGAGCACACAGCACAATGCAGGCCCTGATACAAACGCACAGACACACCACACACACACCACACACACAGTCAAATACAGATATAAATAAACGCAAGCGCATCCACACAGAAATGCACACACAACACAACCCAGGCGCTGAGACATAAAACAACCACACACATACACACAGACACACACACAAACGCACACACCCACACCCACAGACAAACACACACACACAAACGCACACAGACACACGGGGACACACATACAGAAACACAGACCCAGATGCACGTACACACACGCAGGCATAGGTCACACCCAGGATGCTGAGCCAGACACAAACACACTCGGGTACACACAGACAGACACACTCGGACACATCCACAGGATACAACTCAGGCACTGAGCTAAACAAAAATATACACAGACACACATGAATACAGATCACACCACAGTCACTAAACCAGTAAAATTCAAACATATACACACACACACAGATAAACACACACACAGATAAACACACACACAGACGCACTCGGACACTCATTCACTAACACACCAGATACACACACACACACAGACACGCACACAAACACACACACGCACAAACACGGAGAAACACGTTGACACACACACACAGACGCATGTCACACCCTGGACCCTGAGCCAGACACACACTCATTCGCGAACACACAGATAGACACACTCGGACACACACACAGATCACTATTTAGGCACTGGTCTAGAAACACATACACTCACACACACACACATGAACACAGATCACAACACAGGCACGAAGCCAGTCAAATTCACACTCATACACACACATGCACAGACATACACGCTGCAATTCAGGCATTCAGGCACTCACACGTAGCTCTCTCTCTAACACATTCACACACACACACTCTGCAATCCAGGCATTCCGGCACACACATGCACTCCGACACACGCACGCACACTACAATCCAGGCCTGCAGGCACACAGTCACACGTACACACACACGCCCACACACATCATAGCCCAGTCCCTGAGATATATAGACACACACATCATAACGCAATCACTGAGACACACACACAGATACACACACACACACACTCGCGCGCACGCAGACACACAGCTCAAACGAGGCCCTGAAACAAACGCACACAGAGACACACATGCAGGCGTGCACAAGCACGCACACACACACCACAGCCCAGTTCCTGTGATATATACACGCACACACATCACAACACAATCACTGAGGCGCACACGCAGATACAGACACACACACACACACATGCACGCAGACACCCAGCACAACCCAGGCCCTGATACAAACGCAAACTCAGACGGACATGCAGGCGTGCACAAGCACACCCACACACACAGAGCACGCAGCACAACACCGCCGTGACACAAACACACACACACAGAAACACACACACATGCACACAGCACAACACACGCCCTGAGATATTAAAAGGCACACAGACGCATTCAAATAAACACACACACACACACACAGCCCATGCACTGCCACACACGCACATACGCACAGCACAACAGTATCAGTGAGACACACACAGACACACACGCACTCACAGGCGCAGAGACACGAATAGACACACGTCACAAGCCATTCCATGACATAGAGACACACACATGCAGACACGCATCACAACCCAGCCGCAGAACGATTTACACTCACATACACACCCTCTCACGACACACACAGACATACACACGCACTCACGCACACTCTTTATACACCAGTCAATGAGCCAGATACAAACAGACCCACACAGACACACAGACCCATACATAAAATACACACACGCACATACAGCGCAGTACAGTCCCTGAGGTACATAAACAGCACAACACAAACACTGAGACACACACACAGACGCACACAGACACATATGATACCCTAGGCACTGAGTCAAACGCACACACGCACATGCCCACATACACACGCACACGCACACAGTACACAGCACAAACAAGGCCCTGAAACACAGCACAAACACGGAGACACACACTCACACATACAAAGACACAAAGAACAATCCAGTCTTCAGACGCACATGCAAACACATAGAATACAGCACAAACACTGACACACACACACACACACACACACACACACACACACACACACACACACACACACACACAGCACAAGCCAGGGCCTGAGACATAAAACACAAACAGACACACACAGGCACAAACACATACATGTGCACGTACACATATATGAAGACACAAAGCACATCCCAGTCCGAGAGCCACACACCCACCCCACCTCTACCCACCCACACACAAACACAGATGCATACACACGCACACAGACACACGCACTGCCCAGGCCCTGAGACAAACCCACACACTGACACACGCACATTGTTGGAGAGGCGGTGGCGTACTAGTATTGTGACAGCACTAGTAACCCAGAGACCCAGGTATTGGTCTGGGGACATGGGTTCGAATCCAACCACAACAGAAGGTGGAATTTGAAATCAATTAATAAAAATCTGGAATTGAAAGCTAGTCTAATGATGGCCATGAAACTATTGCCGATTGTTGTAGAAACCCATCTGGTTCACTAATGTCCTTTTGGGAAGGAAATCTGCTGTCCTTACCTGGTCTGGCCGTCATGCGACTCCAGACCCACAGCAATGTGGTTGACTCTTACATGCTCACGAAATGGCATAGCAAGCCACTCAGTTGAAGGGCAATTAGGGATGGGCAACAAATGCTGGCCCGGCCAGCGACTCCCACAACCCATGAAAGAATAAAAAAAAACATGCGCGTGCATGTGCACACACACACACATATGCACACAAATACACCCACTCACGCACAAACACAGACACATGCACACAGACACACACATACAGCACCACACACAGATACATGTGCGCGAGCACATACACGAAGACAAAACCTAGGCCCTGAGCCACATACACACAGACCCCCACCCGCCCGCACACAAACACAGGAACACACACACACAAACAGCCACACAGAGAGCCCAGGCCTTGAGACAAAAGCACACACAGACACACACACATGTGCGTGCGTTTGCACGCACAGACACACTCAAACACACACCAACAGACACACACACACACTCACACACAAACACAGATACACACACACGGTAGCAAGCAGACATACATATACAGCACCACATACACACTGAGACATACGCACATAAAGCACACACAAAGAAATGCAGACGCACGCACACACACACACACACACACACACACACACACACACACGCACACAAAAAGGCACAGAGACACGAATGGACACACATCACAAGCCAGGCCATGAAATACAGACACACAGAAAGACAGACAGTCACACATCACAGCCCGGGCACAGAACCATATACAATCACAAACACACAGACACACAGATACATGACACGACAGCCACTGAAGCAGACACACACACATTTTTCACATCAGTCACTGAGTCAGATGCACAAAGACCCACACAGACACACGCACGCACATACTTTCACACACATACACAGCACAGCTCAGTCCCTGAAGCACATACACGGCACAACACAATCACTGGCAAACACACAGACACACACAGACATACCTCATACCCTAGGCACTGAATCAGACATACACACACACAAAGAACAACCCAGACCCGGAGATACACAGATGCACGCACAGCACTATAGTAACACTGAGACACACACACAATACACAGCATAGCCAGGCCCTGAGACGCACATACACGCACACATACACACAAACGCACACACACACAGAGAAACACAAAGACACCAAGCACTACTCAACCATGAGACACACACATACACATATGCACGCGCACACACACAGTACACAGCACAACCCAGGCCCTGAGAAACACATATCAACACACACACACAAGGCACAGAACAAACACAGACACACACACACGCACACACGGACACACAGAGCAAAGACGAGGCACTGAGTCACACACACACGCACACAAATACAGATACGAACCCACGCAAGCACGCACACACAAACACACACATAGAAAGACAGCACAACCCAGGGCCTGAGACATAAAACCCACACACACGCACATGCAGACCTACAGCACAACACTTGCCGTGAGACAAACCCACACAGACACACATGCAAACACTCAGCACAGCCCAGGCCCTGATACAAACGCACACAGACATACAGAAGCACTGAGGCACACACATGCACGCGTGCAAACAGGCACGCACACACATACATGACGACACATGCACAACCCAGGCCCTGACACACACACACACACACACACACACAGATCCCAAGTCCTGAGTCACACACACTCATGCACACAAACACAGACAAAGCACTTGCAAGCACACCCACAGACATAGCACAGCCAAGGTCCTGAGCCGCACACACTCACTCACCCACTCCCACCCACACACAAAGAAACAAAAACACACAGACACAAACAGGCACACACAAACACCTACACTCACACACACGAAGACAGAACAGCACAGGCCCTGAGACGCAGACATACAGGTACGGCATAAGCACAGACACACACACACAGACAAACACCACAACCTGGGCCCTGAGTTATAAAACATACACACACGCACACAAATACAAAGATACACAGCAAAGCAAAGTACTGACATACAGACACACAAGGACAACAGAAACGCTGCGGCACTCACACAGACACACAGACATACAGCACAGCCCAGGCGCTGAGACCTAAAACACACGCACATTGCAGGCAATGAGCCACACACGCACACACACATACACACACACGCTCTCACTCACAATCAGACACGGCACACACACATACGCACTCACGCACACATAAATCATACTCCAGGCAGAGAACCAGATAAACAAACACACAAACACACACACACGCTCTCTCTCGCTGGCTCTGTCTCTCTCTCACACACACACACACACTCTCTGTCTCAGACACACACACACGTTCACAGACTCTCTCACACACACACACATGCACACACACATGTTCTCCCTCACGCACACACTTGCTCTTTCTCACCCACACACATTCACAGATTCTTTCTCTCAGACACACACACACATGCTCTCGCTCTCTCTCACACACACACATACACACGCTCTCTCTCCAAAAACACGCACCCATACTCTTAAAGATACACACACACTCACAAGCGATATCTCTCACACACGCATGCTCTCTCTCTCTCTTGCACGCACACAGGCACACACCTATTCTCTCTTTCTCACGCACACACGCACAGTCTCTCTCTCGCACACATATATGTCACACACGCACATGGGCACTCACACACAAAACACTACCCAGGCACTGAAACAGACACACACACGCATGACACACACTGATTGCACGAGTGACAGATCAGTGGGGGGCGGGCCTGTCACTATGCATTAGCGGGAGCTGTGGCCATTCACCAGGGAGATGGAGCGGCGATGGGGCCTTTCACCATAGATAGAGAGCGGGGGCGGGTCCTGTCACCATGGAGGCAGAGCCGGGCGGGGTCTCTCACCATAGATACAGACCGGGGGCGGGGCCATTTTCCAGGGTGATGGCGTAGTGAGGGTGGAGACTGCCACTACGGAGAAAGATCGGAGGCGGGGCCTGTTTCCAGGGTGACGGAGGAGCAGGGCAGTTCCTGTTTCCCCGGTGACAGAAAAGTGGGGACGGGGCCTGTTTCCAGCATGACGGGGGAGTCGGGGCGCGGGCCTATTTCCAGGGTGAGGGCGAAGTAGGGGCGTGGTCTGCCTCTATGGAAACGGGACGGGGCCTGTCACCATGGAGACAGAACTGGGGCGGGGGCCTGTCATCATCGGGACAGAACGGGGGCGGGACCGCTAACCATGCTGACTGGGGCGGGGCCTGTTCCCCAGTGACGGAAGAGAGGGGGCGGGGCCTTTTTCCAGTGTGACGGAGGTTGTGGGCGGGGTCTGTTTCCCCAGTGACGGAGGTTTTTCTGTTTTCGCATTGGATGGCTGCGAGGACCTCACAGCAACCTTGGACTTTTCCACATTGGAAGATTCTTCTTCGGCAAGAATGTAAATCGGCACAGACATTATTCTATTTACTTTTTTAAAATGTTATTTATATCTTAGTCGTGTTTAAGAGTTTATTTTTTTTCTAATAAACCATTAATCTGTTCATCTAAAGACACCTGGTTTGTTTCACCTCATTTGGAGGTTAATAGATGGTTGTATTCGGCTGTGGATTTCTTTAATGTGAAAGTATAAAGTGATATGTTAGACGATCTGTGGAGTGGCGGGACTGAACTGAAAATGCATTGCTCCCACGGCAATCAGAATTATATATATTTTGATCAGGGCATTGACTTGAATGTTTAATCATAAGCTGTCTCTATCTCCATCTCTGCCTCCATCTCCATCTCTATCTCCATGTCTGCCTCTATCTCTATCTCTCTCTTTATCTATAATCACCATGGCTGTGCCTTTGATTGTCTGCATCTGAGCAGGGATGTGGGTACCTGGAAGTAATATCAGGAAGTAAAACCCATGTTCAAAGAGAATTGGGTGAGACAGATCGCACCAGAGTATTTAAATGGTAAAGCATTGACTGGAGTCTGAGTAAAAGGGAATGTAATAATATCTAAATAGGATGCACTCTTCATGTTTGTGAATGCGTGCAGCATGGTAAATAAGATTGGTGAGCTACAGGTGCTGATAGTCATGTGGGATTATGATGCTCTGACAATAATGGTGTTATGAAAGTGACTCTGCTGTGCTAAAAAAAACTAAATAAAGAGATTTTTAGTAAGCTGGATAAACGCCTTTTGGTCAAGAGGATGGAGGGAGTTGAACTACAGCATTATTTCAGTGTGTAACCTAGTTTAGGCTCCGCTTAATGCAGAAACCATGGCAACAGGGGCAGAAAAATTGGCAAGCAATCTTTGATTGGACAAACCCAGCATCAGGCACAGAACATCTGACTGGGAAACTGTCAAGCTCTCATGCTGTTGGTCAGAGTGTACATGCATCCATTCTGGAAGTAGAAAACAGTCAATTGCTGCTAAAGTGCCAAACAAATACAGGAATATGAAAGAATTCCAAGTAAGAATAGAAGATTATAACCCATCTTGTTTTCTCACAATTCCCTAAAACAGTCGGTGAATTTCATTGTGTCATTTTGTCTTGTTCCCGCATTTCAAGAAGGCCTGCTAAATAGCTTTTCAAAGCTGCCTGTAAAATAATTATTTTTAAAAAACCTTTCTGCGTGCTCAGAGGTTGGACTGCATCTCAGTTTCGAACAATATATCCCATCTGATGTCAACTTCAAAAAATGAGCAAGTGATTTATTTGTGTTTTTTGTCAGCTCTGTCATAGAACCACAATATAAAAATCCTTTCCTTTTTATTTTTTCCAGTTAACCAATTTAGTTGCAGGAATACATATTATATATAGAGAATGAAAGAGTGAGAGAGACCAGAGAGAGAGAGAAAACACAGCGGGAGCAGAGCTTTAAAAAAGCGCCTAAAGGAACACAGTCGGAGACAAGACAGAGAGAGAGAGTATTTAAGGGAATAAAAAGAAAGAGAGAAAAAAACAATCACTGACATCACAGGAAAACCATAAGTTAATTGGTTGGTAAGTAACTGCTGGTTGAATTCTATGTTAAATTGGCTTTAAAGGTGAACAGGAGAATATTTTGCAAATTAAAAACTCAGGACCAGCAGGAAATTAAAATATAAAATAAAATCTAATTAAATAAATCAGAGATGCAGTGCCAGGCGATGTGTTGTAGCTGCATGATGTGGGAGCTGTTGGACCCCATTGTAGTTCCCAGTGACCACATCTGCAGCACGTGTTGGCTGCTCAAGGACCTCCGGCTGAGAGTTGATGAGCTGGAGTCTGAGCATCAGACACTGTGACATATCAGGGAGGGAGAGAGTTACCTGGACACTGTGTTTCAGGAGACAGTCACACCCCTTACATTAGGTACCTTGAATTTTACCTGTGGTCAGGGACAGGAGGGTGTGACTAAGAGTGAGGCAGGTAGAAGTATCCAGGAGGTAGCGCTGCTGGAGCCTCAGCCTTTATCCTTGTCCAACAGGTTCGAGATTCTTTCTGCCTGTGTGGACGAGAGCAGGGACTGTAGGGAGGATGAGGAATCTGACTACAGCACCGTGATGCAGGGTGTCATTCAAGAGTGGGGGGGGGGGAGGAGAAAAGATAAATGTAGTCGTCATCGGGGATAGTATAGTTAGGGGCATAGAAACTGTTCTCAGTAGTCAGGATCGAGTGTTGCGAAGACTGTGTTGCCTACCTGGTGCCAGGGTTCAGGATGATATCTCATCTGGGCTGCAGAGGAACTTGGAGTGGAAGGGGAAAGATCCAGTTGTCGTGGTCCATGTAGGTATCAACGATGTAGGTAGAGCGAGGGAATCTGAGCAGCTAGGGGCTAAATTAAAAGAACACATAATAGAACTAATAGAACAATTTAAAGGTTTTGTATCTGAATGCACGAAGCATTCGGAATAAAATTAATGAGTTAACAGCGCAAATAGAGACGAATGGGTCTGATTTAGTGGAGATAACTGAGACGTGATTGCAGGTAAAGCAGGTTTGGGAATTGAATATTCAAGGGTACTCAGTATTTCGGAAGGATAGGCAGGAAGGCAAAGAAGGTGGTGTAGCTTTGTTAGTAAAGGAAGAGATCAATGCTGTAGTGAGAAGTGATTTAGGCACTGGAGATCAAGGCGTAGAGTCAGTCTGGGTAGAAATAAGAAACAGCAAGGGAAAGAAGGTGGGAGTAATCTATAGGTTTCCAAACAGTAGTTCCGCAGTGGGGCTCAATATAAACCAGGAAATACTGGGAACTTGTAAGAATGGCACAGCAATAATCATGGGTAATTTTAATATGCATATAGACTGGATTAATCGAATTGGCAAGGGTAGCCTCCAGGGGGAGTTTATTGAATGTGTTAGAGATTGTTTTTTGGAGCACTATGTTGTGGAATCAACCAGGGAGCAGGCTACTCTAGATTTGATATTATTTAACGAGGTGGGATTAGTTAATGATCTCATAAGATCATAAGATCAAAAGATCATACGAACTAGGAGTAGGCCCTCCGGCCCCTCGAGCCTGCTCCGCCATTCAATAAGATCATGGCTGACCTTTTCGTGGACTCAGATCCACTTACCCGCGCTCCCACCGTATCCCTTAATTCCTTTATTATTCAAAAAATATCTACCTTAGCTTTAAAGACGTTTACTGAAGAAGCGTCAACTACTTCACTGGGCAAGGAATTCCATAGATTAACAACCCTCTGGGTGAAGAAGTTCCTTCTTATTTCAGTCCTAAATCTGCTCCCTCTAATCTTGAGGCTAGCTTCACCTGCCAGTGGAAACATCCTCTCTACTTGTATTTTATCTATTCCCTTCATGATTTTATATGCTTCTATAAGATCCCCACTCATTCTTCTGAACTCCAATGAATATAATCCCAATCTACTCAGTCTCTCCTCATAAGCCAACCCCCTCAACTCCGGAATCAACCTAGTGAACCTCTTCTGCACCCTCTCCAGTGCCAGTATATCCTTTCTCAAGTTAGGGGACCAAAACTGCACACAGTACTCCAGGTGCGGCCTCACCAGTAGCTTATACAGCTGCAACCTAACCTCTCTGCTTTTAAACTCAATCCCTTTAGCAATGAAGGACAAAATTCCATTTGCCTTCCTAATTACTTGCTGTACCTGCAGACCAACCTCCTGCGATTCATGCACAAGGACAACTAGGTCCCTCTGTATAGCAGCATGCTGCAACTTTTTACCATTCAAGTAATAATCATTTTTCCTGTTACTCCTACCGAAATGAATGACTTCACATTGATTAACATTGTATTCCATCTGCCAGACTTTTGCCCACTCACTCAATGTGTCTATGTTCCTCTGCAAAGTTTCACAGTCATCTGCACACTTTGCTCTGCCACTCATCTTCGTGTCATCTGCAAACTTTGACACCCTACACGTGGTCGCCAACTCCAAATCATCTCTATAAATTGTAAATAATTGCGGTCCCAACACGCATCCCTGAGGCACACCACTAGTGACTGAATGCCAACCAGAATAGCACTCCTTTATCCCCACTCTCTGCTTCCTGTTAGTCAACCAATCCTCTATCCATGCTAATACTTTACCCCTGACGCCATGCATCCTTATCTTATGCAGCAGCCTCTTGTGCAGCACCTTGTCGAAGGCCTTTTGGAAATCTAGGTACACCACATCCACTGGGTCCCCATTGTCCACCTTGCTTGTAATGTCATCATAGAATTCCAAAAGATTTGTCAAGCATGACCTGCCCTTCATGAACCCATGCTGCGTCTGCCCAACAGGGCAATTTATATCGAGATGCCCTGCTATTTCTTCCTTGATAATAGACTCAAACATCTTCCCCACTACAGAGGTTAAGCTAATTAGTCTATAATTCCCCATCTTTTTTCTACTTCCCTTTTTAAACAGTGGCGTCACATCTGCTGTTTTCCAATCAACTGGGACTACCCCAGAGTCAAGCGAATTTTGGAAAATTACCGTCAGTGCACCTGCTATTTCTCCCGCCATCTCCTTTAGTACCCTGGGATGCATTCCATCAGGGCCAGGAGACTTATCAATCCTGAGCTCCATTAGCTTGACCAACACAACCTCTTCCGTAATAATGATTGTTCCCAGGTCCTCACCTACGTTCGTCTCTTTGTCAATTACTGGCATGTTATTAATGTCCTCCACTGAGATGACCGATACAAAATACCTGTTCAATGCCTCGGCCATTTTATCATATCCCATAACTAAATTCCCCTTCTCACCCTCGAAAGGATGAACGTTTACTTTAGCCACTCTTTTTTCGTTTTATATATTTATAGAAACTTTTGCTATCTGTCTTTATATTCTGTGCTAGTTTTTTCTCATGTTCCATCTTTCTTTTCTTTATAGCTCTTTTTGTCGCTTTCTGTTGACCTTTAAAGTTTTCCCAATCTTCTAGTTTCATGCTACTTTTGGCCACTTTGTATGCCTTCTTTTTCAATTTGATAGCCTCCCTTATTTCCTTAGACACCCATGGCAGATTACCCCTTTTCTTCCAGTCCTTCCTTTTCACTGGAATATACTTTGCTGAGCACTTTGAAAAATTGCTTTGAAGTCCTCAACTGCTCGTCAACTGTTCTACCGTAAAATCTTTGTTTCCAGTCCACTTTAGCCAAGTCCTCCCTCATTCTATTGTAGTCCCCCCTGTTCAAGCACAGGACCCTGGTATTGGATTTTATCTTCACACTCTCCATCTGTATTCTAAATTCAACCATACTGTGATCACTCCTTCCAAGAGGATCCCTAACCATGAGGTCATTAATTATTCCTGTCTCATTACACAGGACTAGATCTAGGATAGCTTGCTCCCTCGTCGGTTCCATTACATACTGTTCAAGAAAACTATCTCGGATACACTCAACGAATTCCTCCTCAAGGCTACCCTGACTGAGCTGGTTCGACCAATTTCCATGTAGATTAAAATCCCCCATGATAATTGCCATACCATTTTTACAGGCATTAGTTATTTCTTTGTTTATTGCCCGCCCCAATGTGATGTTATTATTTTGTGGCCTATAGACTACGCCTATCAATGACTTTTTCTTCTTAGAGTTTCTAATTTCCACCTAAATGGACTCAACCTCATTCTCCATAGAACCTATATCATCTCTCAGCACCGCCCTGATGTCGTCCTTGAGCATCAGAGCTACACCACCTCCCTTACCTTCCTGTCTGTCCTTCCGAATAGTCTGGTACCCCTGGATATTTAACTCCCAGTCGTGACCAACCTGTAACCATGTCTCCGTAATGGCTACCAAATCATATTTATTCTCGATGATTTGTGCCGTTCACTCATCAGCCTTGTTACGAATGCTACGAGCATTCAGGTAAAGTGCCTTTATGCTAGCTTTCTTACCCTCATGATTCCCAACATCTCTAATAACTCCTGAGTTATCCTTCCTTTCTGTTTCTTTTATCGTCTGCCTTGAACCTAAACCCTCCTGCACACATGTTAGCCTGCTGCTTACCTTTTTATTTATCATCATACTGCCTGTCGTTTTCCCTTTCACTTCCCCCCGAGTCACTAGTTTAAAGTCCTAGAGACCACCCTATTTATACGTTTCGCTAGAACACTGGTTCCAGATTGGTTCAGGTGGTGATGGTCCCATCAGTACAGATCCCCCGGTTCCAAAACTGATGCCAATGCCCTATGAAATGGAACCCCTCTTTCCCACACCACTCCCTTAGCCACGTGTTAACTTCCATATTATTCTTATCCCAAAAACAATTTGCACATGGCTCTGGCAGTGATCCGCAGATTATGATCCTCAAGGACCTGTTCCTAAATTACGTTCCTAGTGCTTTATTACCCCCAAACATTAGTGATGACATCTAATTTAACAGTAAACCAAAATATTATCCCCTGTGTATTAGTCATGGCATCTAATTTAACAATTAAACAGGTTACATCCTGTGCATGTGTATTGGCACTCAATGCAACAATTAACCAGTGTATTGTCACCTGTGTATAAGTGATGACATCTAATTTAAAAATTAACCAGAATCTTATCCCCTGTGTATTAGTGGTGACATCTAATCTAATATTTAACCAGAATACTCGACCCAGTGCATTAGTGATAACGTCGAATCTAACAATTAACCAGAATATTACCCCCTGTGCATAAGTGATGACATCAAATTTAACAGTTCGCCAGAATATTATATCCTGTGTGTTAGTGATGATATCTAATTTAACAATTAACTGGAATATTATCACCTGTGTATTAGTGATGATATCTAATTTAACAATTAAACGGAATATAATCCCCAGTGTATTAGTGATGACATCAAATTTAACAATTAACTGGAATATTATCACCTGTGTATTAGTGATGATATCTAATTTAACAATTAAACGGAATATAATCCCCGGTGTATTAGTGATGACATCAAATTTAACAATTAACTGGAATATTATCACCTGTGTATTAGTGATGACATCTAATTTAACAATTAACTGGAATATTATCACCTGTGTATTAGTGATGATATCTAATTTAACAATTAACTGGAATATTATCTCTTGTGTATGAGTGATGATATCTAATTTAACAATTAACTGGAATATTATCACCTGTGTATTAGTGATGATATCTAATTTAACAATTAACTGGAATATTATCACCTGTGTATTAGTGATGATATCTAATTTAACAATTAACTGGAATATTATCACCTGTGTATTAGTGATGATATCTAATTTAACAATTAACTGGAATATTATCACCTGTGTATTCGTGATGATATCTAATTTAACAATTAACTGGAATATTATCACCTGTGCATTCGTGAAGATATCTAATTTAACAATTAACTGGAATATTATCACCTGTGTATTAGTGATGATATCTAATTTAACAATTAACTGGAATATTATCACCTGTGTATTAGTGATGATATCTAATTTAACAATTAACTGGAATATTATCACCTGTGTATTAGTGATGACATCTAATTTAACAATTAACTGGAATATTATCACCTGTGTATTAGTGATGATATCTAATTTAACAATTAACTGGAATATTATCACCTGTGTATTAGTGATGACATCTAATTTAACAATTAACTGGAATATTATCACCTGTGTATTAGTGATGATATCTAATTTAACAATTAACTGGAATATTATCACCTGTGTATTAGTGATGACATCTAATTTAACAATTAACTGGAATATTGTCACCTGTGTATTAGCGATGACATCTAATTTAACAATTAACTGGAATATTATCACCTGTGCATTAGTGATGACATCTAATTTAACAATTAACTGGAATATTATCACCTGTGTATTAGTGATGACATCTAATTTAACAATTAACTGGAATATTATCACCTGTGTATTACTGATGACATCTAATTTAACAATTAACTGGAATATTATCACCTGTGTATTAGTGATGACATCTAATTTAACAATTAACTGGAATATTATCACCTGTGTATTAGTGATGATATCTAATTTAACAATTAACTGGAATATTATCACCTGTGTATTAGTGATGACATCTAATTTAACAATTAACTGGAATATTATCACCTGTGTATGAGTGATGACATCTAATTTAACAATTAGCTGGAATATTATCACCTGTGTATTAGTGATGACATCTAATTTAACAATTAACTGGAATATTATCACCTGTGTATTAGTGATGACATCTAATTTAACAATTAACTGGAATATTATCACCTGTGTATGAGTGATGATATCTAATTTAACAATTAACTGGAATATTATCACCTGTGTATTAGTGATGACATCTAATTTAACAATTAACTGGAATATTATCCCCTGTGTATTAGTGATGACATCTAATTTAACAATTAACTGGAATATTATCACCTGTGTATTAGTGATGACATCTAATTCAACAATTAACTGGAATATTATCACCTGTGTATTAGTGATGATATCTTATTTAACAATTAACTGAAATATTATCACCTGTGTATTAGTGATGATATCTAATTTAAAAGTTAACTGGAATATTATCACCTGTGTATTAGTGATGATATCTAATTTAACAATTAACTGGAATATTATCACCTGTGTATTAGTGATGACATCTAATTTAACAATTAACTGGAATATTATCACCTGTGTATTAGTGATGACATCTAATTTAACAATTAACTGGAATATTATCACCTGTGTATGAGTGATGACATCTAATTTAACAATTAACTGGAATATTATCACCTGTGTATTAGTGATGACATCTAATTTAACAATTAACTGGAATATTATCACCTGTGTATTAGTGATGATATCTAATTTAACAATTAAACGGAATATAATCCCCGGTGTATTAGTGATGACATCTAATTTAACAATTAACTGGAATATTATCACCTGTGTATTAGTGATGACATCTAATTTAACAATTAACTGGAATATTATCACCTGTGTATTAGTGATGATATCTAATTTAACAATTAACTGGAATATTATCACCTGTGTATTAGTGATGACATCTAATTTAACAATTAACTGGAATATTATCCCCTGTGTATTAGTGATGACATCTAATTTAACAATTAACTGGAATATTATCACCTGTGTATGAGTGATGACATCTAATTTAACAATTAACTGGAATATTATCACCTGTGTATTAGTGATGACATCTAATTTAACAATTAACTGGAATATTATCTCCTGTGTATTAGTGATGATATCTAATTTAACAATTAACTGGAATATTATCACCTGTGTATTAGTGATGACATCTAATTTAACAATTAACTGGAATATTGTCACCTGTGTATTAGTGATGACATCTAATTTAACAATTAACTGGAATATTATCACCTGTGTATTAGTGATGACATCTAATTTAACAATTAACTGGAATATTATCACCTGTGTATTAGTGATGACATCTAATTTAACAATTAACTGGAATATTATCACCTGTGTATTAGTGATGACATCTAATTTAACAATTAACTGGAATATTATCCCCTGTGTATTAGTGATGACATCTAATTTAACAATTAACTGGAATATTATCACCTGTGTATTAGTGCTGACATCTAATTCAACAATTAACTGGAATATTATCACCTGTGTATTAGTGATGATATCTAATTTAACAATTAACTGGAATATTATCACCTGTGTATTAGTGATGATATCTAATTTAACAATTAACTGGAATATTATCACCTGTGTATTAGTGATGATATCTAATTTAACAATTAACTGGAATATTATCACCTGTGTATTAGTGATGACATCTAATTTAACAATTAACTGGAATATTATCCCCTGTGTATTAGTGATGACATCTAATTTAACAATTAACTGGAATATTATCACCTGTGTATGAGTGATGACATCTAATTTAACAATTAACTGGAATATTATCCCCTGTGTATTAGTGATGATATCTAATTTAACAATTAACTGGAATATTATCACCTGTGTATTTGTGATGACATCTAATTTAACAATTAACTGGAATATTATCACCTGTGTATTAGTGATGACATCTAATTTAACAATTAACTTGAATATTATCACCTGTGTATTAGTGATGACATCTAATTTAACAATTAACTGGAATATTATCACCTGTGTATTGGTGATGACATCTAATTTAACAATTAACTGGATAATCACCTGTGTATTAGTGATGATATCTAATTTAACAATTAACTGGATTATCACCTGTGTATTAGTGATGACATCTAATTTAACAATTAACTGGAATATTATCACCTGCGTATTAGTGATGATATCTAATTTAACAATTAACTGGAATATTATCACCTGTGTATTAGTGATGATATCTAATTTAACAATTAACTGGAATATTATCAATTGTGTATTAGTGATGACATCTAATTTAACAATTAACTGGAATATTATCACCTGTGTATTAGTGATGACATCTAATTTAACAATTAACTGGAATATTATCACCTGTGTATTAGTGATGACATCTAATTTAACAATTAACTGGAATATTATCACCTGTGTATTGGTGATGACATCTAATTTAACAATTAACTGGATAATCACCTGTGTATTAGTGATGATATCTAATTTAACAATTAACTGGAATATTATCACCTGCGTATTAGTGATGATATCTAATTTAACAATTAACTGGAATATTATCACCTGTGTATTAGTGATGATATCTAATTTAACAATTAACTGGAATATTATCAATTGTGTATTAGTGATGACATCTAATTTAACAATTAACTGGAATATTATCACCTGTGTATTAGTGATGACATCTAATTTAACAATTAACTGGAATATTATCACCTGTGTATTAGTGATGACATCTAATTTAACAATTAACTGGAATATTATCACCTGTGTATTGGTGATGACATCTAATTTAACAATTAACTGGATAATCACCTGTGTATTAGTGATGATATCTAATTTAACAATTAACTGGAATATTATCACCTGCGTATTAGTGATGATATCTAATTTAACAATTAACTGGAATATTATCACCTGTGTATTAGTGATGATATCTAATTTAACAATTAACTGGAATATTATCAATTGTGTATTAGTGATGACATCTAATTTAACAATTAACTGGAATATTATCACCTGTGTATTAGTGATGACATCTAATTTAACAATTAACTGGAATATTATCACCTGTGTATTAGTGATGACATCTAATTTAACAATTAACTGGAATATTATCACCTGTGTATTGGTGATGACATCTAATTTAACAATTAACTGGATAATCACCTGTGTATTCGTGATGATATCTAATTTAACAATTAACTGGAATATTATCCCCTGTGTATTAGTGATGATATCTAATTTAACAATTAACTGGAATATTATCACCTGTGTATTAGTGATGATATCTAATTTAACAATTAACTGGAATATTATCACCTGTGTATTAGTGATGATATCTAATTTAACAATTAACTGGAATATCATCCCCTGTGTATTCGTGATGATAACTAATTTAACAATTAACTGGAATATTATCACCTGTGTATTAGTGATGATATCTAATTTAACAATTAACTGGAATATTATCACCTGTGTATTAGTGATGATATCTAATTTAACAATTAACTGGAATATTATCACCTGTGTATTAGTGATGATATCTAATTTAACAATTAACTGGAATATTATCACCTGTGTATTAGTGATGATATCTAATTTAACAATTAACTGGAATATTATCACCTGTGTATTAGTGATGATATCTAATTTAACAATTAACTGGAATATTATCACCTGTGTACTAGTGATGATATCTAATTTAACAATTAACTGGAATATTATCACCTGTGTATTAGTGATGACATCTAATTTAACAATTAACTGGAATATTATCACCTGAGTATTAGTGATGATATCTAATTTAACAATTAACTGGAATATTATCCCCTGTGTATTAGTGATGATATCTAATTTAACAATTAACTGGAATATTATCACCTGTGTATTAGTGATGACATCTAATTTAACAAATAACTGGAATATTATCATCTGTGTATTAGTGATGATATCTAATTTAACAATAAACTGTAATATTATCACCTGTGTATGAGTGATGATATCTAATTTAAAAATTAACTGGAATATTATCACCTGTGTATTAGTGATGACATCTAATTTAACAATTAACTGGAATATTATCACCTGTGTATTAGTGATGATATCTAATTTAACAATTAACTGTAATATTATCACCTGTGTATTAGTGATGATATCTAATTTAACAATTAACTGGAATATTATCACCTGTGTATTTGTGATGACATCTAATTTAACAATTAACTGGAATATTATCACCTGTGTATTTGTGATGACATCTAATTTAACAATTAACTGGAATATTATCACCTGTGTATTAGTGATGACATCTAATTTAACAATTAACTGGAATATTATCACCTGTGTATTAGTGATGACATCTAATTTAACAATTAACTGGAATATTATCACCTGTGTATTAGTGATGACATCTAATTTAACAATTAACTGGAATATTATCACCTGTGTATTAGTGATGACATCTAATTTAACAATTAACTGGAATATTATCACCTGTGTATTAGTGATGACATCTAATTTAACAATTAACTGGAAAATTATCACCTGTGTATTAGTGATGACATCTAATTTAACAATTAACTGGAATATTATCACCTGTGTATTAGTGATGATATCTAATTTAACAATTAACTGGAATATTATCACCTGTGTATTAGTGATGACATCTAATTTAACAATTAACTGGAATATTATCACCTGTGTATTAGTGATGATATCTAATTTAACAATTAACTGGAATATTATCACCTGTGTATTAGTGATGACATCTAATTTAACAAATAACTGGAATATTATCATCTGTGTATTAGTGATGATATCTAATTTAACAATTAACTGTAATATTATCACCTGTGTATTAGTGATGATATCTAATTTAACAATTAACTGGAATATTATCACCTGTGTATTAGTGATGATATCTAATTTAACAATTAACTGGAATATTATCACCTGTGTATTAGTGATGACATCTAATTTAACAATTAACAGGAATATTATCACCTGTGTATTAGTGATGATATCTAATTTAACAATTAACTGTAATATTATCACCTGTGTATTAGTGATGATATCTAATTTAACAATTAACTGGAATATTATCACCTGTGTATTAGTGATGATATCTAATTTAACAATTAACTGGAATATTATCACCTGTGTATTTGTGATGACATCGAATTTAACAATTAGCTGGAATATTATCACCAGTGTATTAGTGATGACATCTAATATAACAAATAACTGGAATATTATCATCTGTGTATTAGTGATGATATCTAATTTAACAATTAACTGTAATATTATCACCTGTGTATGAGTGATGATATCTAATTAAACAATTAACTGGAATATTATCACCTGTGTATTAGTGATGATATCTAATTTAACAATTAACTGGAATATTATCACCTGTGTATTAGTGATGACATCTAATTTAACAATTAACTGGAATATTATCACCTGTGTATTAGTGATGATATCTAATTTAACAATTAACTGTAATATTATCACCTGTGTATTAGTGATGATATCTAATTTAACAATTAACTGGAATATTATCACCTGTGTATTAGTGATGATATCTAATTTAACAATTAACTGTAATATTATCACCTGTGTATTAGTGATGATGTCTAATTTAACAATTAACTGGAATATTATCACCTGTGTATTAGTTATGATATCTAATTTAACAATTAACTGGAATATTATCACCTGTGTATTTGTGATGACATCTAATTTAACAATTAGCTGGAATATTATCACCAGTGTATTAGTGATGACATCTAATTTAACAAATATCTAATTTAACAATTAACTGTAATATTATCACCTGTGTATGAGTGATGATATCTAATTTAACAATTAACTGGAATATTATCACCTGTGTATTAGTGATGATATCTAATTTAACAATTAACTGGAATATTATCACCTGTGTATTAGTGATGACATCTAATTTAACAATTAACTGGAATATTATCACCTGTGTATTAGTGATGATATCTAATTTAACAATTAACTGTAATATTATCACCTGTGTATTAGTGATGATATCTAATTTAACAATTAACTGTAATATTATCACCTGTGTATGAGTGATGATATCTAATTTAACAATTAACTGGAATATTATCACCTGTGTATTAGTGATGATATCTAATTTAACAATTAACTGGAATATTATCACCTGTGTATTAGTGATGACATCTAATTTAACAATTAACTGGAATATTATCACCTGTGTATTAGTGATGATATCTAATTTAACAATTAACTGTAATATTATCACCTGTGTATTAGTGATTATATCTAATTTAACAATTAACTGGAATATTATCACCTGTGTATTAGTGATGATATCTAATTTAACAATTAACTGGAATATTATCACCTGTGTATTTGTGATGACATCTAATTTAACAATTAGCTGGAATATTATCGCCAGTGTATTAGTGATGATATCTAATTTAACAATTAACTGGAATATTATCACCTGTGTATTAGTGATGATATCTAATTTAACAATTAACTGGAATATTATCACCTGTGTATTAGTGATGATATCTAATTTAACAATTAACTGGAATATTATCACCTGTGTACTAGTGATGATATCTAATTTAACAATTAACTGGAATATTATCACCTGTGTATTAGTGATGACATCTAATTTAACAATTAACTGGAATATTATCACCTGAGTATTAGTGATGATATCTAATTTAACAATTAACTGGAATATTATCACCTGTGTATTAGTGATGATATCTAATTTAACAATTAACTGGAATATTATCACCTGTGTATTAGTGATGACATCTAATTTAACAAATAACTGGAATATTATCATCTGTGTATTAGTGATGATATCTAATTTAACAATTAACTGTAATATTATCACCTGTGTATGAGTGATGATATCTAATTTAACAATTAACTGGAATATTATCACCTGTGTATTAGTGATGATATCTAACTTAACAATTAACTGGAATATTATCACCTGTGTATTAGTGATGACATCTAATTTAACAATTAACTGGAATATTATCACCTGTGTACTAGTGATGATATCTAATTTAACAATTAACTGGAATATTATCACCTGTGTATTAGTGATGACATCTAATTTAACAATTAACTGGAATATTATCACCTGAGTATTAGTGATGATATCTAATTTAACAATTAACTGGAATATTATCACCTGTGTATTAGTGATGACATCTAATTTAACAAATAACTGGAATATTATCATCTGTGTATTAGTGATGATATCTAATTTAACAATTAACTGTAATATTATCACCTGTGTATGAGTGATGATATCTAATTTAACAATTAACTGGAATATTATCACCTGTGTATTAGTGATGATATCTAACTTAACAATTAAATGGAATATTATCACCTGTGTATTAGTGATGACATCTAATTTAACAAATAACTGGAATATTATCATCTGTGTATTAGTGATGATATCTAATTTAACAATTAACTGTAATATTATCACCTGTGTATTAGTGATGATATCTAATTTAACAATTAACTGTAATATTATCACCTGTGTATTAGTGATGATATCTAATTTAACAATTAACTGGAATATTATCACCTGTGTATTAGTGATGATATCTAATTTAACAATTAACTGGAATATTATCACCTGTGTATTAGTGATGATATCTAATTTAACAATTAACTGGAATATTATCACCTGTGTACTAGTGATGATATCTAATTTAACAATTAACTGGAATATTATCACCTGTGTATTAGTGATGACATCTAATTTAACAATTAACTGGAATATTATCACCTGAGTATTAGTGATGATATCTAATTTAACAATTAACTGGAATATTATCACCTGTGTATTAGTGATGACATCTAATTTAACAATTAACTGGAATATTATCACCTGTGTATTAGTGATGACATCTAATTTAACAAATAACTGGAATATTATCATCTGTGTATTAGTGATGATATCTAATTTAACAATTAACTGGAATATTATCACCTGTGTATTAGTGATGACATCTAATTTAACAAATAACTGGAATATTATCATCTGTGTTTTAGTGATGATATCTAATTTAACAATTAACTGGAATATTATCACCTGTGTATTAGTGATGATATCTAATTTAACAATTAACTGGAATATTATCACCTGTGTATTAGTGATGATATCTAATTTAACAATTAACTGGAATATTATCACCTGTGTATTAGTGATGACATCTAATTTAACAAATAACTGGAATATTATCATCTGTGTATTAGTGATGATATCTAATTTAACAATTAACTGTAATATTATCACCTGTGTATGAGTGATGATATCTAATTTAACAATTAACTGGAATATTATCACCTGTGTATTAGTGATGATATCTAACTTAACAATTAACTGGAATATTATCACCTGTGTATTAGTGATGACATCTAATTTAACAATTAACTGGAATATTATCACCTGTGTACTAGTGATGATATCTAATTTAACAATTAACTGGAATATTATCACCTGTGTATTAGTGATGACATCTAATTTAACAATTAACTGGAATATTATCACCTGAGTATTAGTGATGATATCTAATTTAACAATTAACTGGAATATTATCACCTGTGTATTAGTGATGACATCTAATTTAACAAATAACTGGAATATTATCATCTGTGTATTAGTGATGATATCTAATTTAACAATTAACTGTAATATTATCACCTGTGTATGAGTGATGATATCTAATTTAACAATTAACTGGAATATTATCACCTGTGTATTAGTGATGATATCTAACTTAACAATTAAATGGAATATTATCACCTGTGTATTAGTGATGACATCTAATTTAACAAATAACTGGAATATTATCATCTGTGTATTAGTGATGATATCTAATTTAACAATTAACTGTAATATTATCACCTGTGTATGAGTGATGATATCTAATTTAACAATTAACTGGAATATTATCACCTGTGTATTAGTGATGATATCTAACTTAACAATTAAATGGAATATTATCACCTGTGTATTAGTGATGACATCTAACTTAACAAATAACTGGAATATTATCATCTGTGTATTAGTGATGATATCTAATTTAACAATTAACTGTAATATTATCACCTGTGTATTAGTGATGATATCTAATTTAACAATTAACTGTAATATTATCACCTGTGTATTAGTGATGATATCTAATTTAACAATTAACTGGAATATTATCACCTGTGTATTAGTGATGATATCTAATTTAACAATTAACTGGAATATTATCACCTGTGTATTAGTGATGATATCTAATTTAACAATTAACTGGAATATTATCACCTGTGTACTAGTGATGATATCTAATTTAACAATTAACTGGAATATTATCACCTGTGTATTAGTGATGACATCTAATTTAACAATTAACTGGAATATTATCACCTGAGTATTAGTGATGATATCTAATTTAACAATTAACTGGAATATTATCACCTGTGTATTAGTGATGATATCTAATTTAACAATTAACTGGAATATTATCACCTGTGTATTAGTGATGACATCTAATTTAACAAATAACTGGAATATTATCATCTGTGTATTAGTGATGATATCTAATTTAACAATTAACTGTAATATTATCACCTGTGTATGAGTGATGATATCTAATTTAACAATTAACTGGAATATTATCACCTGTGTATTAGTGATGATATCTAATTTAACAATTAACTGGAATATTATCACCTGTGTATTAGTGATGACATCTAATTTAACAATTAACTGGAATATTATCACCTGTGTATTAGTGATGATATCTAATTTAACAATTAACTGTAATATTATCACCTGTGTATTAGTGATGATATCTAATTTAACAATTAACTGGAATATTATCACCTGTGTAGTAGTGATGATATCTAATTTAACAATTAACTGGAATATTATCACCTGTGTATTTGTGATGACATCTAATTTAACAATTAGCTGGAATATTATCACCTGTGTATTAGTGATGATATCTAATTTAACAATTAACTGGAATATTATCACCTGTGTATTAGTGATGATATCTAATTTAACAATTAACTGGAATATTATCACCTGTGTATTAGTGATGACATCTAATTTAACAATTAACTGGAATATTATCACCTGTGTATTAGTGATGACATCTAATTTAACAATTAACTGGAATATTATCACCTGTGTATTAGTGATGATATCTAATTTAACAATTAACTGGAATATTATCACCTGTGTATTAGTGATGACATCTAATTTGACAATGAACTGGAATATTATCACCTGTGTATTAGTGATGACATCTAATTTAACAATTAACTGGAATATTATCACCTGTGTATTAGTGATGATATCTAATTTAACAATTAACTGGAATATTATCACCTGTGTATTAGTGATGATATCTAATTTAAAAATTAACTGGAATATTATCACCTGTGTATTAGTGATGATATCTAATTTAACAATTAACTGGAATATTATCACCTGTGTATTAGTGATGACATCTAATTTAACAATTAACTGGAATATTATCACCTGTGTATTAGTGATGATATCTAATTTAACAAATAACTGGAATATTATCACCTGTGTATTAGTGATGATATCTAATTTAACAATTAACTGTAATATTATCACCTGTGTATGAGTGATGATATCTAATTTAACAATTAACTGGAATATTATCACCTGTGTATTAGTGATGATATCTAATTTAACAATTAACTGGAATATTATCACCTGTGTACTAGTGATGATATCTAATTTAACAATTAACTGGAATATTATCACCTGTGTATTAGTGATGACATCTAATTTAACAATTAACTGGAATATTATCACCTGAGTATTAGTGATGATATCTAATTTAACAATTAACTGGAATATTATCACCTGTGTATTAGTGATGATATCTAATTTAACAATTAACTGGAATATTATCACCTGTGTATTAGTGATGACATCTAATTTAACAAATAACTGGAATATTATCATCTGTGTATTAGTGATGATATCTAATTTAACAATTAACTGTAATATTATCACCTGTGTATGAGTGATGATATCTAATTTAACAATTAACTGGAATATTATCACCTGTGTATTAGTGATGATATCTAATTTAACAATTAACTGGAATATTATCACCTGTGTATTAGTGATGACATCTAATTTAACAATTAACTGGAATATTATCACCTGTGTATTAGTGATGATATCTAATTTAACAATTAACTGTAATATTATCACCTGTGTATTAGTGATGATATCTAATTTAACAATTAACTGGAATATTATCACCTGTGTAGTAGTGATGATATCTAATTGAACAATTAACTGGAATATTATCACCTGTGTATTTGTGATGACATCTAATTTAACAATTAGCTGGAATATTATCACCTGTGTATTAGTGATGATATCTAATTTAACAATTAACTGGAATATTATCACCTGTGTATTAGTGATGATATCTAATTTAACAATTAACTGGAATATTATCACCTGTGTATTAGTGATGACATCTAATTTAACAATTAACTGGAATATTATCACCTGTGTATTAGTGATGACATCTAATTTAACAATTAACTGGAATATTATCACCTGTGTATTAGTGATGATATCTAATTTAACAATTAACTGGAATATTATCACCTGTGTATTAGTGATGACATCTAATTTGACAATGAACTGGAATATTATCACCTGTGTATTAGTGATGACATCTAATTTAACAATTAACTGGAATATTATCACCTGTGTATTAGTGATGATATCTAATTTAACAATTAACTGGAATATTATCACCTGTGTATTAGTGATGATATCTAATTTAAAAATTAACTGGAATATTATCACCTGTGTATTAGTGATGATATCTAATTTAACAATTAACTGGAATATTATCACCTGTGTATTAGTGATGACATCTAATTTAACAATTAACTGGAATATTATCACCTGTGTATTAGTGATGATATCTAATTTAACAATTAACTGTAATATTATCACCTGTGTATTAGTGATGATATCTAATTTAACAATTAACTGGAATATTATCACCTGTGTATTAGTGATGATATCTAATTTAATAATTAACTGGAATATTATCACCTGTGTATTTGTGATGACATCGAATTTAACAATTAGCTGGAATATTATCACCAGTGTATTAGTGATGACATCTAATTTAACAAATAACTGGAATATTATCACCTGTGTATTAGTGATGATATCTAATTTAACAATTAACTGTAATATTATCACCTGTGTATGAGTGATGATATCTAATTTAACAATTAACTGGAATATTATCACCTGTGTATTAGTGATGATATCTAATTTAACAATTAACTGGAATATTATCACCTGTGTATTAGTGATGACATCTAATTTAACAAATAACTGGAATATTATCATCTGTGTATTAGTGATGATATCTAATTTAACAATTAACTGTAATATTATCACCTGTGTATGAGTGATGATATCTAATTTAACAATTAACTGGAATATTATCACCTGTGTATTAGTGATGATATCTAATTTAACAATTAACTGGAATATTATCACCTGTGTATTAGTGATGATATCTAATTTAACAATTAACTGGAATATTATCACCTGTGTATTAGTGATGACATCTAATTTAACAATTAACTGGAATATTATCACCTGTGTATTAGTGATGATATCTAATTTAACAATTAACTGTAATATTATCACCTGTGTATTAGTGATGATATCTAATTTAACAATTAACTGGAATATTATCACCTGTGTATTAGTGATGATATCTAATTTAACAATTAACTGTAATATTATCACCTGTGTATTAGTGATGATATCTAATTTAACAATTAACAGGAATATTATCACCTGTGTATTAGTGATGATATCTAATTTAACAATTAACTGGAATATTATCACCTGTGTATTTGTGATGACATCTAATTAAACAATTAGCTGGAATATTATCACCAGTGTATTAGTGATGACATCTAATTTAACAAATAACTGGAATATTATCATCTGTGTATTAGTGATGATATCTAATTTAACAATTAACTGTAATATTATCACCTGTGTATGAGTGATGATATCTAATTTAACAATTAACTGGAATATTATCACCAGTGTATTAGTGATGATATCTAATTTAACAATTAACTGGAATATTATCACCTGTGTATTAGTGATGACAGCTAATTTAACAATTAACTGGAATATTATCACCTGTGTATTAGTGATGATATCTAATTTAACAATTAACTGTCATATTATCACCTGTGTATTAGTGATGATATCTAATTTAACAATTAACTGTAATATTATCACCTGTGTATGAGTGATGATATCTAATTTAACAATTAACTGGAATATTATCACCTGTGTATTAGTGATGATATCTAATTTAACAATTAACTGGAATATTATCACCTGTGTATTAGTGATGATATCTAATTTAACAATTAACTGGAATATTATCACCTGTGTATTAGTGATGATATCTAATTTAACAATTAACTGTAATATTATCACCTGTGTATTAGTGATGATATCTAATTTAACAATTAACTGGAATATTATCACCTGTGTATTAGTGATGATATCTAATTTAACAATTAACTGGAATATTATCACCTGTGTATTTGTGATGACATCTAATTAAACAATTAGCTGGAATATTATCACCAGTGTATTAGTGACGACATCTAATTTAACAAATAACTGGAATATTATCATCTGTGTATTAGTGATGATATCTAATTTAACAATTAACTGTAATATTATCACCTGTGTATGAGTGATGATATCTAATTTAACAATTAACTGGAATATTATCACCTGTGTATTAGTGATGATATCTAATTTAACAATTAACTGGAATATTATCACCTGTGTATTAGTGATGACAGCTAATTTAACAATTAACTGGAATATTATCACCTGTGTATTAGTGATGATATCTAATTTAACAATTAACTGTAATATTATCACCTGTGTATTAGTGATGATATCTAATTTAACAATTAACTGTAATATTATCACCTGTGTATGAGTGATGATATCTAATTTAACAATTAACTGGAATATTATCACCTGTGTATTAGTGATGATATTTAATTTAACAATTAACTGGAATATTATCACCTGTGTATTAGTGATGACATCTAATTTAACAATTAACTGGAATATTATCACCTGTGTATTAGTGATGATATCTAATTTAACAATTAACTGTAATATTATCACCTGTGTATTAGTGATGATATCTAATTTAACAATTAACTGGAATATTATCACCTGTGTATTAGTGATGATATCTAATTTAACAATTAACTGGAATATTATCACCTGTGTATTTGTGATGACATCTAATTTAACAATTAGCTGGAATATTATCACCTGTGTATTAGTGATGATATCTAATTTAACAATTAACTGGAATATTATCACCTGTGTATTAGTGATGATATCTAATTTAACAATTAACTGGAATATTATCACCTGTGTATTAGTGATGACATCTAATTTAACAATTAACTGGAATATTATCACCTGTGTATTAGTGATGACATCTTATTTAACAATTAACTGGAATATTATCACCTGTGTATTAGTGATGACATCTAATTTAACAATTAACTGGAATATTATCACCTGTGTATTAGTGATGACATCTAATTTAACAATTAACTGGAATATTATCACCTGTGTATTAGTGATGACATCTAATTTAACAATTAACTGGAATATTATCACCTGTGTATTAGTGATGATATCTAACTTAACAATTAACTGGAATATTATCACCTGTGTATTAGTGATGACATCTAATTTAACAAATAACTGGAATATTATCATCTGTGTATTAGTGATGATATCTAATTTAACAATTAACTGTAATATTATCACCTGTGTATTAGTGATGATATCTAATTTAACAATTAACTGTAATATTATCACCTGTGTATTAGTGATGATATCTAATTTAACAATTAACTGGAATATTATCACCTGTGTATTAGTGATGATATCTAATTTAACAATTAACTGGAATATTATCACCTGTGTATTTGTGATGACATCTAATTTAACAATTAGCTGGAATATTATCGCCAGTGTATTAGTGATGATATCTAATTTAACAATTAACTGGAATATTATCACCTGTGTATGTCAGAAATGCTCCATCCATCAATATTGGCGACCACGCTCTGGAAGTGGTTCAAGAGTTCACCTACCTAGGCTCAACTATCACCAGTAACCTGTCTCTAGATGCAGAAATCAACAAGCGCATGGGTAAGGCTTCCACTGCTATGTTCAGACTGGCCAAGAGAGTGTGGGAAAATGGCGCACTGACACGGAACACAAAAGTCCGAGTGTATCAGGCCTGTGTCCTCAGTACCTTGCTCTACGGCAGCGAGGCCTGGACAACGTATGCCAGCCAAGAGCGACGTCTCAATTCATTCCATCTTCGCTGCCTTCGGAGAATACTTGGCATCAGGTGGCAGGACTATATCTCCAACACAGAAGTCCTTGAAGCGGCCAACATCCCCAGCTTATACACACTACTGAGTCAGCGGCGCTTGAGATGGCTTGGCCATGTGAGCCGCATGGAAGATGGCAGGATCCCCAAAGACACATTGTACAGCGAGCTCGCCACTGGTATCAGACCCACCGGCCGTCCATGTCTCCGTTATAAAGACGTCTGCAAACGCGACATGAAATCGTGTGACATTGATCACAAGTCGTGGGAGTCAGTTGCCAGCATTCGCCAGAGCTGGCGGGCAGCCATAAAGACAGGGCTAAATTGTGGCGAGTCGAAGAGACTTATTAGTTGGCAGGAAAAAAGACAGAGGCGCAAGGGGAGAGCCAACTGTGCAACAGCCCCAACAAACAAATTTCTCTGCAGCACCTGTGGAAGAGCCTGTCACTCCAGAATTGGCCTTTATAGCCACTCCAGGCGCTGCTTCACAAACCACTGACCACCTCCAGGCGCGTATCCATTGTCTCTCGAGATAAGGAGGCCCAAAAGAAATTAGTGATGATATCTAATTTAACAATTAACTGGAATATTATCACCTGTGTATTAGTGATGATATCTAATTTAACAATTAACTGGAATATTATCACCTGTGTACTAGTGATGATATCTAATTTAACAATTAACTGGAATATTATCATCTGTGTATTAGTGATGACATCTAATTTAACAATTAACTGGAATATTATCACCTGAGTATTAGTGATGATATCTAATTTAACAATTAACTGGAATATTATCACCTGTGTATTAGTGATGATACCTAATTTAACAATTAACTGGAATATTATCACCTGTGTATTAGTGATGACATCTAATTTAACAAATAACTGGAATATTATCATCTGTGTATTAGTGATGATATCTAATTTAACAATTAACTGTAATATTATCACCTGTGTATGAGTGATGATATCTAATTTAACAATTAACTGGAATATTATCACCTGTGTATTAGTGATGATATCTAATTTAACAATTAACTGGAATATTATCACCTGTGTATTAGTGATGACATCTAATTTAACAATTAACTGGAATATTATCACCTGTGTATTAGTGATGATATCTAATTTAACAATTAACTGTAATATTATCACCTGTGTATTAGTGATGATATCTAATTTAACAATTAACTGTAATATTATCACCTGTGTATTAGTGATGATATCTAATTTAACAATTAACTGGAATATTATCACCTGTGTATTTGTGATGACATCTAATTTAACAATTAGCTGGAATATTATCACCTGTGTATTAGTGATGATATCTAATTTAACAATTAACTGGAATATTATCACCTGTGTATTAGTGATGATATCTAATTTAACAATTAACTGGAATATTATCACCTGTGTATTAGTGATGACATCTAATTTAACAATTAACTGGAATATTATCACCTGTGTATTAGTGATGACATCTAATTTAACAATTAACTGGAATATTATCACCTGTGTATTAGTGATGATATCTAATTTAACAATTAACTGGAATATTATCACCTGTGTATTAGTGATGACATCAAATTTGACAATGAACTGGAATATTATCACCTGTGTATTAGTGATGACATCTAATTTAACAATTAACTGGAATATTATCACCTGTGTATTAGTGATGATATCTAATTTAACAATTAACTGGAATATTATCACCTGTGTATTAGTGATGACATCTAATTTAACAAATAACTGGAATATTATCACCTGTGTATTAGTGATGATATCTAATTTAACAATTAACTGTAATATTATCACCTGTGTATTAGTGATGATATCTAATTTAAAAATTAACTGGAATATTATCACCTGTGTATTAGTGATGATATCTAATTTAACAATTAACTGGAATATTATCACCTGTGTATTAGTGATGACATCTAATTTAACAATTAACTGGAATATTATCACCTGTGTATTAGTGATGATATCTAATTTAACAATTAACTGTAATATTATCACCTGTGTATTAGTGATGATATCTAATTTAACAATTAACTGGAATATTATCACCTGTGTATTAGTGATGATATCTAATTTAATAATTAACTGGAATATTATCACCTGTGTATTTGTGATGACATCGAATTTAACAATTAGCTGGAATATTATCACCAGTGTATTAGTGATGACATCTAATTTAACAAATAACTGGAATATTATCATCTGTGTATTAGTGATGATATCTAATTTAACAATTAACTGTAATATTATCACCTGTGTATGAGTGATGATATCTAATTTAACAATTAACTGGAATATTATCACCTGTGTATTAGTGATGATATCTAATTTAACAATTAACTGGAATATTATCACCTGTGTATTAGTGATGACATCTAATTTAACAATTAACTGGAATATTATCACCTGTGTATTAGTGATGATATCTAATTTAACAATTAACTGTAATATTATCACCTGTGTATTAGTGATGATATCTAATTTAACAATTAACTGGAATATTATCACCTGTGTATTAGTGATGATATCTAATTTAACAATTAACTGGAATATTATCACCTGTGTATTAGTGATGATATCTAATTTAACAATTAACTGGAATATTATCACCTGTGTATTAGTGATGATATCTAATTTAACAATTAACTGGAATATTATCACCTGTGTATTTGTGATGACATCTAATTTAACAATTAGCTGGAATATTATCACCAGTGTATTAGTGATGACATCTAATTTAACAAATAACTGGAATATTATCATCTGTGTATTAGTGATGATATCTAATTTAACAATTAACTGTAATATTATCACCTGTGTATTAGTGATGATATCTAATTTAACAATTAACTGTAATATTATCACCTGTGTATTAGTGATGATATCTAATTTAACAATTAACTGGAATATTATCACCTGTGTATTAGTGATGATATCTAATTTAACAATTAACTGGAATATTATCACCTGTGTATTTGTGATGACATCTAATTTAACAATTAGCTGGAATATTATCACCAGTGTATTAGTGATGACATCTAATTTAACAAATAACTGGAATATTATCATCTGTGTATTAGTGATGATATCTAATTTAACAATTAACTGTAATATTATCACCTGTGTATGAGTGATGATATCTAATTTAACAATTAACTGGAATATTATCACCTGTGTATTAGTGATGATATCTAATTTAACAATTAACTGGAATATTATCACCTGTGTATTAGTGATGACATCTAATTTAACAATTAACTGGAATATTATCACCTGTGTATTAGTGATGATATCTAATTTAACAATTAACTGGAATATTATCACCTGTGTACTAGTGATGATATCTAATTTAACAATTAACTGGAATATTATCACCTGTGTATTAGTGATGACATATAATTTAACAATTAACTGGAATATTATCACCTGAGTATTAGTGATGATATCTAATTTAACAATTAACTGGAATATTATCACCTGTGTATTAGTGATGATATCTAACTTAACAATTAACTGGAATATTATCACCTGTGTATTAGTGATGACATCTAATTTAACAAATAACTGGAATATTATCATCTGTGTATTAGTGATGATATCTAATTTAACAATTAACTGTAATATTATCACCTGTGTATTAGTGATGATATCTAATTTAACAATTAACTGGAATATTATCACCTGTGTATTAGTGATGACATCTAATTTAACAATTAACTGGAATATTATCACCTGTGTATTAGTGATGACATCTAATTTAACAATTAACTGGAATATTATCACCTGTGTATTAGTGATGATATCTAATTTAACAATTAACTGTAATATTATCACCTGTGTATTAGTGATGATATCTAATTTAACAATTAACTGGAATATTATCACCTGTGTATTAGTGATGATATCTAATTTAACAATTAACTGGAATATTATCACCTGTGTATTAGTGATGACATCTAATTTAACAATTAACTGGAATATTATCACCTGTGTATTAGTGATGATATCTAATTTAACAATTAACTGTAATATTATCACCTGTGTATTAGTGATGATATCTAATTTAACAATTAACTGGAATATTATCACCTGTGTATTAGTGATGATATCTAATTTAACAATTAACTGGAATATTATCACCTGTGTATTAGTGATGATATCTAATTTAACAATTAACTGGAATATTATCACCTGTGTGTTAGTGATGATATCTAATTTAACAATTAACTGGAATATTATCACCTGTGTATTTGTGATGACATCTAATTTAACAATTAGCTGGAATATTATCACCAGTGTATTAGTGATGACATCTAATTTAACAAATAACTGGAATATTATCATCTGTGTATTAGTGATGATATCTAATTTAACAATTAACTGTAATATTATCACCTGTGTATTAGTGATGATATCTAATTTAACAATTAACTGGAATATTATCACCTGTGTATTAGTGATGACATCTAATTTAACAATTAACTGGAATATTATCACCTGAGTATTAGTGATGATATCTAATTTAACAATTAACTGGAATATTATCACCTGTGTATTAGTGATGATATCTAACTTAACAATTAACTGGAATATTATCACCTGTGTATTAGTGATGACATCTAATTTAACAAATAACTGGAATATTATCATCTGTGTATTAGTGATGATATCTAATTTAACAATTAACTGTAATATTATCACCTGTGTATTAGTGATGATATCTAATTTAACAATTAACTGGAATATTATCACCTGTGTATTAGTGATGACATCTAATTTAACAATTAACTGGAATATTATCACCTGTGTATTAGTGATGACATCTAATTTAACAATTAACTGGAATATTATCACCTGTGTATTAGTGATGATATCTAATTTAACAATTAACTGTAATATTATCACCTGTGTATTAGTGATGATATCTAATTTAACAATTAACTGGAATATTATCACCTGTGTATTAGTGATGATATCTAATTTAACAATTAACTGGAATATTATCACCTGTGTATTTGTGATGACATCTAATTTAACAATTAGCTGGAATATTATCACCTGTGTATTAGTGATGACATCTAATTTAACAAATAACTGGAATATTATCACCTGTGTATTAGTGATGACATCTAATTTAACAATTAACTGGAATATTATCACCTGTGTATTAGTGATGATATCTAATTTAACAATTAACTGTAATATTATCACCTGTGTATTAGTGATGATATCTAATTTAACAATTAACTGGAATATTATCACCTGTGTATTAGTGATGATATCTAATTTAACAATTAACTGGAATATTATCACCTGTGTATTAGTGATGACATCTAATTTAACAATTAACTGGAATATTATCACCTGTGTATTAGTGATGATATCTAATTTAACAATTAACTGTAATATTATCACCTGTGTATTAGTGATGATATCTAATTTAACAATTAACTGGAATATTATCACCTGTGTATTAGTGATGATATCTAATTTAACAATTAACTGGAATATTATCACCTGTGTATTTGTGATGATATCTAATTTAACAATTAACTGGAATATTATCACCTGTGTATTAGTGATGATATCTAATTTAACAATTAACTGGAATATTATCACCTGTGTATTTGTGATGACATCTAATTTAACAATTAGCTGGAATATTATCACCAGTGTATTAGTGATGACATCTAATTTAACAAATAACTGGAATATTATCATCTGTGTATTAGTGATGATATCTAATTTAACAATTAACTGTAATATTATCACCTGTGTATTAGTGATGATATCTAATTTAACAATTAACTGTAATATTATCACCTGTGTATTAGTGATGATATCTAATTTAACAATTAACTGGAATATTATCACCTGTGTATTAGTGATGATATCTAATTTAACAATTAACTGGAATATTATCACCTGTGTATTTGTGATGACATCTAATTTAACAATTAGCTGGAATATTATCACCAGTGTATTAGTGATGACATCTAATTTAACAAATAACTGGAATATTATCATCTGTGTATTAGTGATGATATCTAATTTAACAATTAACTGTAATATTATCACCTGTGTATGAGTGATGATATCTAATTTAAAAATTAACTGGAATATTATCACCTGTGTATTAGTGATGATATCTAATTTAACAATTAACTGGAATATTATCACCTGTGTATTAGTGATGATATCTAATTTAACAATTAACTGGAATATTATCACCTGTGTACTAGTGATGATATCTAATTTAACAATTAACTGGAATATTATTACCTGTGTATTAGTGATGACATCTAATTTAACAATTAACTGGAATATTATCACCTGAGTATTAGTGATGATATCTAATTTAACAATTAACTGGAATATTATCACCTGTGTATTAGTGATGATATCTAACTTAACAATTAACTGGAATATTATCACCTGTGTATTAGTGATGACATCTAATTTAACAAATAACTGGAATATTATCATCTGTGTATTAGTGATGATATCTAATTTAACAATTAACTGTAATATTATCACCTGTGTATTAGTGATGATATCTAATTTAACAATTAACTGGAATATTATCACCTGTGTATTAGTGATGACATCTAATTTAACAATTAACTGGAATATTATCACCTGTGTATTAGTGATGACATCTAATTTAACAATTAACTGGAATATTATCACCTGTGTATTAGTGATGATATCTAATTTAACAATTAACTGTAATATTATCACCTGTGTATTAGTGATGATATCTAATTTAACAATTAACTGTAATATTATCACCTGTGTATGAGTGATGATATCTAATTTAACAATTAACTGGAATATTATCACCTGTGTATTAGTGATGACATCTAATTTAACAATTAACTGGAATACTATCACCTGTGTATTAGTGATGATATCTAATTTAACAATTAACTGGAATATTATCACCTGTGTACTAGTGATGATATCTAATTTAACAATTAACTGGAATATTATCACCTGTGTATTAGTGATGACATCTAATTTAACAATTAACTGGAATATTATCACCTGAGTATTAGTGATGATATCTAATTTAACAATTAACTGGAATATTATCACCTGTGTATTAGTGATGATATCTAACTTAACAATTAACTGGAATATTATCACCTGTGTATTAGTGATGACATCTAATTTAACAAATAACTGGAATATTATCATCTGTGTATTAGTGATGATATCTAATTTAACAATTAACTGTAATATTATCACCTGTGTATTAGTGATGATATCTAATTTAACAATTAACTGGAATATTATCACCTGTGTATTAGTGATGACATCTAATTTAACAATTAACTGGAATATTATCACCTGTGTATTAGTGATGACATCTAATTTAACAATTAACTGGAATATTATCACCTGTGTATTAGTGATGATATCTAATTTAACAATTAACTGTAATATTATCACCTGTGTATTAGTGATGATATCTAATTTAACAATTAACTGGAATATTATCACCTGTGTATTAGTGATGATATCTAATTTAACAATTAACTGGAATATTATCACCTGTGTATTTGTGATGACATCTAATTTAACAATTAGCTGGAATATTATCACCTGTGTAGTAGTGATGACATCTAATTTAACAAATAACTGGAATATTATCACCTGTGTATTAGTGATGACATCTAATTTAACAATTAACTGGAATATTATCACCTGTGTATTAGTGATGATATCTAATTTAACAATTAACTGTAATATTATCACCTGTGTATTAGTGATGATATCTAATTTAACAATTAACTGGAATATTATCACCTGTGTATTAGTGATGACATCTAATTTAACAATTAACTGGAATATTATCACCTGTGTATTAGTGATGACATCTAATTTAACAATTAACTGGAATATTATCACCTGTGTATTAGTGATGATATCTAATTTAACAATTAACTGTAATATTATCACCTGTGTATTAGTGATGATATCTAATTTAACAATTAACTGGAATATTATCACCTGTGTATTAGTGATGATATCTAATTTAACAATTAACTGGAATATTATCACCTGTCGATTAGTGATGATATCTAATTTAACAATTAACTGGAATATTATCACCTGTGTATTAGTGATGATATCTAATTTAACAATTAACTGGAATATTATCACCTGTGTATTTGTGATGACATCTAATTTAACAATTAGCTGGAATATTATCACCAGTGTATTAGTGATGACATCTAATTTAACAAATAACTGGAATATTATCATCTGTGTATTAGTGATGATATCTATTTTAACAATTAACTGTAATATTATCACCTGTGTATTAGTGATGATATCTAATTTAACAATTAACTGTAATATTATCACCTGTGTATTAGTGATGATATCTAATTTAACAATTAACTGGAATATTATCACCTGTGTATTAGTGATGATATCTAATTTAACAATTAACTGGAATATTATCACCTGTGTATTTGTGATGACATCTAATTTAACAATTAGCTGGAATATTATCACCAGTGTATTAGTGATGACATCTAATTTAACAAATAACTGGAATATTATCATCTGTGTATTAGTGATGATATCTAATTTAACAATTAACTGTAATATTATCACCTGTGTATGAGTGATGATATCTAATTTAACAATTAACTGGAATATTATCACCTGTGTATTAGTGATGATATCTAATTTAACAATTAACTGGAATATTATCACCTGTGTATTAGTGATGACATCTAATTTAACAATTAACTGGAATATTATCACCTGTGTATTAGTGATGATATCTAATTTAACAATTAACTGGAATATTATCACCTGTGTACTAGTGATGATATCTAATTTAACAATTAACTGGAATATTATCACCTGCGTATTAGTGATGACATCTAATTTAACAATTAACTGGAATATTATCACCTGAGTATTAGTGATGATATCTAATTTAACAATTAACTGGAATATTATCACCTGTGTATTAGTGATGATATCTAACTTAACAATTAACTGGAATATTATCACCTGTGTATTAGTGATGACATCTAATTTAACAAATAACTGGAATATTATCATCTGTGTATTAGTGATGATATCTAATTTAACAATTAACTGTAATATTATCACCTGTGTATTAGTGATGATATCTAATTTAACAATTAACTGGAATATTATCACCTGTGTATTAGTGATGACATCTAATTTAACAATTAACTGGAATATTATCACCTGTGTATTAGTGATGACATCTAATTTAACAATTAACTGGAATATTATCACCTGTGTATTAGTGATGATATCTAATTTAACAATTAACTGTAATATTATCACCTGTGTATTAGTGATGATATCTAATTTAACAATTAACTGGAATATTATCACCTGTGTATTAGTGATGATATCTAATTCAACAATTAACTGGAATATTATCACCTGTGTATTTGTGATGACATCTAATTTAACAATTAGCTGGAATATTATCACCAGTGTATTAGTGATGATATCTAATTTAACAATTACCTGGAATATTATCACCTGTGTATTAGTGATGATATCTAATTTAACAATTAACTGGAATATTATCACCTGTGTATTAGTGATGATATCTAATTTAACAATTAACTGGAATATTATCACCTGTGTACTAGTGATGATATCTAATTTAACAATTAACTGGAATATTATCACCTGTGTATTAGTGATGACATCTAATTTAACAATTAACTGGAATATTATCACCTGAGTATTAGTGATGATATCTAATTTAACAATTAACTGGAATATTATCACCTGTGTATTAGTGATGATATCTAATTTAACAATTAACTGGAATATTATCACCTGTGTATTAGTGATGACATCTAATTTAACAAATAACTGGAATATTATCATCTGTGTATTAGCGATGATATCTAATTTAACAATTAACTGTAATATTATCACCTGTGTATGAGTGATGATATCTAATTTAACAATTAACTGGAATATTATCACCTGTGTATTAGTGATGATATCTAATTTAACAATTAACTGGAATATTATCACCTGTGTATTAGTGATGACATCTAATTTAACAATTAACTGGAATATTATCACCTGTGTATTAGTGATGATATCTTATTTAACAATTAATTGTAATATTATCACCTGTGTATTAGTGATGATATCTAATTTAACAATTAACTGGAATATTATCACCTGTGTATTAGTGATGATATCTAATTTAACAATTAACTGGAATATTATCACCTGTGTATTTGTGATGACATCTAATTTAACAATTAGCTGGAATATTATCACCTGTGTATTAGTGATGATATCTAATTTAACAATTAACTGGAATATTATCACCTGTGTATTAGTGATGATATCTAATTTAACAATTAACTGGAATATTATCACCTGTGTATTAGTGATGACATCTAATTTAACAATTAACTGGAATATTATCACCTGTGTATTAGTGATGACATCTAATTTAACAATTAACTGGAATATTATCACCTGTGTATTAGTGATGACATCTAATTTAACAATTAACTGGAATATTATCACCTGTGTATTAGTGATGACATCTAATTTGACAATTAACTGGAATATTATCACCTGTGTATTAGTGATGACATCTAATTTAACAATTAACTGGAATATTATCACCTGTGTATTAGTGATGACATCTAATTTAACAAATAACTGGAATATTATCATCTGTGTATTAGTGATGATATCTAATTTAACAATTAACTGTAATATTATCACCTGTGTATTAGTGATGATATCTAATTTAAAAATTAACTGGAATATTATCACCTGTGTATTAGTGATGATATCTAATTTAACAATTAACTGGAATATTATCACCTGTGTATTAGTGATGACATCTAATTTAACAATTAACTGGAATATTATCACCTGTGTATTAGTGATGACATCTAATTTAACAAATAACTGGAATATTATCATCTGTGTATTAGTGATGATATCTAATTTAACAATTAACTGTAATATTATCACCTGTGTATTAGTGATGATATCTAATTTAACAATTAACTGGAATATTATCACCTGTGTATTAGTGATGATATCTAATTTAACAATTAACTGGAATATTATCACCTGTGTATTAGTGATGACATCTAATTTAACAATTAACTGGAATATTATCACCTGTGTATTAGTGATGATATCTAATTTAACAATTAACTGGAATATTATCACCTGTGTATTTGTGATGACATCTAATTTAACAATTAGCTGGAATATTATCACCAGTGTATTAGTGATGATATCTAATTTAACAACTAACTGGAATATTATCACCTGTGTATTAGTGATGACATCTAATTTAATAATTAACTGGAATATTATCACCTGTGTATTAGTGATGACATCTAATTTAACAATTAACTGGAATATTATCACCTGTGTATTAGTGATGACATCTAATTTAACAATTAACTGGAATATTATCACCTGTGTATTAGTGATGACATCTAATTTAACAATTAACTGGAATATTATCACCTGTGTATTAGTGATGATATCTAATTTAACAATTAACTGGAATATTATCACCTGTGTATTAGTGATGACATCTAATATAACAATTAACTGGTATATTATCACCTGTGCATTAGTGATGACATCTAATTTAACAATTAACTGGAATATTATCACCTGTGTATTAGTGATGACATCTAATTTGACAATTAACTGGAATATTATCACCTGTGTATTAGTGATGATATCTAATTTAACAATTAACTGGAATATTATCACCTGTGTATTAGTGATGACATCTAATTTAACAATTAACTGGAATATTATCACCTGTGTATTAGTGATGATATCTAATTTAACAATTAACTGGAATATTATCACCTGTGTATTAGTGATGACATCTAATTTAACAATTAACTGGAATATTATCACCTGTGTATTAGTGATGATATCTAATTTAACAATTAACTGTAATATTATCACCTGTGTATTAGTGATGATATCTAATTTAACAATTAACTGGAATATTATCACCTGTGTATTAGTGATGATATCTAATTTAACAATTAACTGGAATATTATCACCTGTGTATTTGTGATGACATCTAATTTAACAATTAGCTGGAATATTATCACCAGTGTATTAGTGATGATATCTAATTTAACAATTAACTGGAATATTATCACCTGTGTATTAGTGATGATATCTGATTTAACAATTAACTGGAATATTATCACCTGTGTATTAGTGATGATATCTAATTTAACAATTAACTGGAATATTATCACCTGTGTACTAGTGATGATATCTAATTTAACAATTAACTGGAATATTATCACCTGTGTATTAGTGATGACATCTAATTTAACAATTAACTGGAATATTATCACCTGAGTATTAGTGATGATATCTAATTTAACAATTAACTGGAATATTATCACCTGTGTATTAGTGATGATATCTAATTTAACAATTAACTGGAATATTATCACCTGTGTATTAGTGATGACATCTAATTTAACAAATAACTGGAATATTATCATCTGTGTATTAGTGATGATATCTAATTTAAAAATTAACTGTAATATTATCACCTGTGTATGAGTGATGATATCTAATTTAACAATTAACTGGAATATTATCACCTGTGTATTAGTGATGATATCTAATTTAACAATTAACTGGAATATTATCACCTGTGTATTAGTGATGACATCTAATTTAACAATTAACTGGAATATTATCACCTGTGTATTAGTGATGATATCTTATTTAACAATTAATTGTAATATTATCACCTGTGTATTAGTGATGATATCTAATTTAACAATTAACTGGAATATTATCACCTGTGTATTAGTGATGATATCTAATTTAACAATTAACTGGAATATTATCACCTGTGTATTTGTGATGACATCTAATTTAACAATTAGCTGGAATATTATCACCTGTGTATTAGTGATGATATCTAATTTAACAATTAACTGGAATATTATCACCTGTGTATTAGTGATGATATCTAATTTAACAATTAACTGGAATATTATCACCTGTGTATTAGTGATGACATCTAATTTAACAATTAACTGGAATATTATCACCTGTGTATTAGTGATGACATCTAATTTAACAATTAACTGGAATATTATCACCTGTGTATTAGTGATGACATCTAATTTAACAATTAACTGGAATATTATCACCTGTGTATTAGTGATGATATCTAATTTAACAATTAACTGGAATATTATCACCTGTGTATTAGTGATGACATCTAATTTAACAATTAACTGGAATATTATCACCTGTGTATTAGTGATGATATCTTATTTAACAATTAATTGTAATATTATCACCTGTGTATTAGTGATGATATCTAATTTAACAATTAACTGGAATATTATCACCTGTGTATTAGTGATGATATCTAATTTAACAATTAACTGGAATATTATCACCTGTGTATTTGTGATGACATCTAATTTAACAATTAGCTGGAATATTATCACCTGTGTATTAGTGATGATATCTAATTTAACAATTAACTGGAATATTATCACCTGTGTATTAGTGATGATATCTAATTTAACAATTAACTGGAATATTATCACCTGTGTATTAGTGATGACATCTAATTTAACAATTAACTGGAATATTATCACCTGTGTATTAGTGATGACATCTAATTTAACAATTAACTGGAATATTATCACCTGTGTATTAGTGATGACATCTAATTTAACAATTAACTGGAATATTATCACCTGTGTATTAGTGATGATATCTAATTTAACAATTAACTGGAATATTATCACCTGTGTATTAGTGATGACATCTAATTTAACAATTAACTGGAATATTATCACCTGTGTATTAGTGATGACATCTAATTTAACAAATAACTGGAATATTATCACCTGTGTATTAGTGATGATATCTAATTTAACAATTAACTGGAATATTATCACCTGTGTATTTGTGATGACATCTAATTTAACAATTAACTGGAATATTATCACCTGTGTATTAGTGATGATATCTAATTTAACAACTAACTGGAATATTATCACCTGTGTATTAGTGATGACATCTAATTTAACAATTAACTGGAATATTATCACCTGTGTATTAGTGATGACATCTAATTTAACAAATAACTGGAATATTATCACCTGTGTATTAGTGATGACATCTAATTTAACAATTAACTGGAATATTATCACCTGTGTATTAGTGATGATATCTAATTTAACAATTAACTGGAATATTATCACCTGTGTATTAGTGATGACATCTAATTTAACAATTAACTGGAATATTATCACCTGTGTATTAGTGATGACATCTAATTTAACAATTAACTGGAATATTATCACCTGTGTATTAGTGATGACATCTAATTTAACAATTAACTGGAATATTATCACCTGTGTATTTGTGATGACATCTAATTTAACAATTAACTGGAATATTATCACCTGTGTATTAGTGATGACATCTAATTTAACAATTAACTGGAATATTATCACCTGTGTATTAGTGATGATATCTAATTTAACAATTAACTGTAATATTATCACCTGTGTATTAGTGATGATATCTAATTTAACAATTAACTGGAATATTATCACCTGTGTATTAGTGATGATATCTAATTTAACAATTAACTGGAATATTATCACCTGTGTATTTGTGATGACATCTAATTTAACAATTAGCTGGAATATTATCACCAGTGTATTAGTGATGATATCTAATTTAACAATTAACTGGAATATTATCACCTGTGTATTAGTGATGATATCTAATTTAACAATTAACTGGAATATTATCACCTGTGTATTAGTGATGATATCTAATTTAACAATTAACTGGAATATTATCACCTGTGTACTAGTGATGATATCTAATTTAACAATTAACTGGAATATTATCACCTGTGTATTAGTGATGACATCTAATTTAACAATTAACTGGAATATTATCACCTGAGTATTAGTGATGATATCTAATTTAACAATTAACTGGAATATTATCACCTGTGTATTAGTGATGATATCTAATTTAACAATTAACTGGAATATTATCACCTGTGTATTAGTGATGACATCTAATTTAACAAATAACTGGAATATTATCATCTGTGTATTAGTGATGATATCTAATTTAACAATTAACTGTAATATTATCACCTGTGTATGAGTGATGATATCTAATTTAACAATTAACTGGAATATTATCACCTGTGTATTAGTGATGATATCTAATTTAACAATTAACTGGAATATTATCACCTGTGTATTAGTGATGACATCTAATTTAACAATTAACTGGAATATTATCACCTGTGTATTAGTGATGATATCTTATTTAACAATTAATTGTAATATTATCACCTGTGTATTAGTGATGATATCTAATTTAACAATTAACTGGAATATTATCACCTGTGTATTAGTGATGATATCTAATTTAACAATTAACTGGAATATTATCACCTGTGTATTTGTGATGACATCTAATTTAACAATTAGCTGGAATATTATCACCTGTGTATTAGTGATGATATCTAATTTAACAATTAACTGGAATATTATCACCTGTGTATTAGTGATGATATCTAATTTAACAATTAACTGGAATATTATCACCTGTGTATTAGTGATGACATCTAATTTAACAATTAACTGGAATATTATCACCTGTGTATTAGTGATGACATCTAATTTAACAATTAACTGGAATATTATCACCTGTGTATTAGTGATGACATCTAATTTAACAATTAACTGGAATATTATCACCTGTGTATTAGTGATGACATCTAATTTGACAATTAACTGGAATATTATCACCTGTGTATTAGTGATGACATCTAATTTAACAATTAACTGGAATATTATCACCTGTGTATTAGTGATGACATCTAATTTAACAAATAACTGGAATATTATCATCTGTGTATTAGTGATGATATCTAATTTAACAGTTAACTGTAATATTATCACCTGTGTATTAGTGATGATATCTAATTTAAAAATTAACTGGAATATTATCACCTGTGTATTAGTGATGATATCTAATTTAACAATTAACTGGAATATTATCACCTGTGTATTAGTGATGACATCTAATTTAACAATTAACTGGAATATTATCACCTGTGTATTAGTGATGACATCTAATTTAACAAATAACTGGAATATTATCCCCAGTGTATTAGTGATGATATCTAATTTAACAATTAACTGGAATATTATCACCTGTGTATTAGTGATGATATCTAATTTAACAATTAACTGGAATATTATCACCTGTGTATTAGTGATGATATCTAATTTAACAATTAACTGGAATATTATCACCTGTGTACTAGTGATGATATCTAATTTAACAATTAACTGGAATATTATCACCTGTGTATTAGTGATGACATCTAATTTAACAATTAACTGGAATATTATCACCTGAGTATTAGTGATGATATCTAATTTAACAATTAACTGGAATATTATCACCTGTGTATTAGTGATGATATCTAATTTAACAATTAACTGGAATATTATCACCTGTGTATTAGTGATGACATCTAATTTAACAAATAACTGGAATATTATCATCTGTGTATTAGTGATGATATCTAATTTAACAATTAACTGTAATATTATCACCTGTGTATGAGTGATGATATCTAATTTAACAATTAACTGGAATATTATCACCTGTGTATTAGTGATGATATCTAATTTAACAATTAACTGGAATATTATCACCTGTGTATTAGTGATGACATCTAATTTAACAATTAACTGGAATATTATCACCTGTGTATTAGTGATGATATCTTATTTAACAATTAATTGTAATATTATCACCTGTGTATTAGTGATGATATCTAATTTAACAATTAACTGGAATATTATCACCTGTGTATTAGTGATGATATCTAATTTAACAATTAACTGGAATATTATCACCTGTGTATTTGTGATGACATCTAATTTAACAATTAGCTGGAATATTATCACCTGTGTATTAGTGATGATATCTAATTTAACAATTAACTGGAATATTATCACCTGTGTATTAGTGATGACATCTAATTTAACAATTAACTGGAATATTATCACCTGTGTATTAGTGATGACATCTAATTTAACAATTAACTGGAATATTATCACCTGTGTATTAGTGATGACATCTAATTTAACAATTAACTGGAATATTATCACCTGTGTATTAGTGATGACATCTAATTTGACAATTAACTGGAATATTATCACCTGTGTATTAGTGATGACATCTAATTTAACAATTAACTGGAATATTATCACCTGTGTATTAGTGATGACATCTAATTTAACAAATAACTGGAATATTATCATCTGTGTATTAGTGATGATATCTAATTTAACAGTTAACTGTAATATTATCACCTGTGTATTAGTGATGATATCTAATTTAAAAATTAACTGGAATATTATCACCTGTGTATTAGTGATGATATCTAATTTAACAATTAACTGGAATATTATCACCTGTGTATTAGTGATGACATCTAATTTAACAATTAACTGGAATATTATCACCTGTGTATTAGTGATGACATCTAATTTAACAAATAACTGGAATATTATCCCCAGTGTATTAGTGATGATATCTAATTTAACAATTAACTGTAATATTATCACCTGTGTATTAGTGATGATATCTAATTTAACAATTAACTGGAATATTATCACCTGTGTATTAGTGATGATATCTAATTTAACAATTAACTGGAATATTATCACCTGTGTATTAGTGATGACATCTAATTTAACAATTAACTGGAATATTATCACCTGTGTATTAGTGATGATATCAAATTTAACAATTAACTGGAATATTATCACCTGTGTATTAGTGATGATATCTAATTTAACAATTAACTGGAATATTATCACCTGTGTATTAGTGATGATATCTAATTTAACAATTAACTGGAATATTATCACCTGTGTATTTGTGATGACATCTAATTTAACAATTAGCTGGAATATTATCACCAGTGTATTAGTGATGATATCTAATTTAACAATTAACTGGAATATTATCACCTGTGTATTAGTGATGACATCTAATTTAACAATTAACTGGAATATTATCACCTGTGTATTAGTGATGACATCTAATTTAACAATTAACTGGAATATTATCACCTGTGTATTAGTGATGACATCTAATTTAACAATTAACTGGAATATTATCACCTGTGTATTAGTGATGACATCTAATTTAACAATTAACTGGAATATTATCACCTGTGTATTAGTGATGATATCTAATTTAACAATTAACTGGAATATTATCACCTGTGTATTAGTGATGACATCTAATTTAACAATTAACTGGAATATTATCACCTGTGCATTAGTGATGATATCTAATTTAACAATTAACTGGAATATTATCACCTGTGTATTAGTGATGACATCTAATTTAACAATTAACTGGAATATTATCACCTGTGTATTAGTGATGATATCTAATTTAACAATTAACTGGAATATTATCCCCTGTGTATTAGTGATGATATCTAATTTAACAATTAACTGGAATATTATCACCTGTGTATTAGTGATGATATCTAATTTAACAATTAACTGGAATATTATCACCTGTGTATTAGTGATGATATCTAATTTAACAATTAACTGGAATATCATCCCCTGTGTATTAGTGATGATATCTAATTTAACAATTAACTGGAATATTATCACCTGTGTATTAGTGATGATATCTAATTTAACAATTAACTGGAATATTATCACCTGTGTATTAGTGATGATATCTAATTTAACAATTAACTGGAATATTATCACCTGTGTATTAGTGATGATATCTAATTTAACAATTAACTGGAATATTATCACCTGTGTATTAGTGATGACATCTAATTTAACAATTAACTGGAATATTATCACCTGTGTATTAGTGATGATATCTAATTTAACAATTAACTGGAATATTATCACCTGTGTATTAGTGATGATATCTAATTTAACAATTAACTGGAATATTATCACCTGTGTATTAGTGATGACATCTAATTTAACAATTAACTGGAATATTATCACCTGAGTATTAGTGATGATATCTAATTTAACAATTAACTGGAATATTATCACCTGTGTATTAGTGATGACATCTAATTTAACAAATAACTGGAATATTATCACCTGTGTATTAGTGATGATATCTAATTTAACAATTAACTGTAATATTATCACCTGTGTATGAGTGATGATATCTAATTTAACAATTAACTGGAATATTATCACCTGTGTATTAGTGCTGATATCTAATTTAACAATTAACTGGAATATTATCACCTGTGTATTAGTGATGACATCTAATTTAACAATTAACTGGAATATTATCACCTGTGTATTAGTGATGATATCTAATTTAACAATTAACTGTAATATTATCACCTGTGTATTAGTGATGATATCTAATTTAACTATTAACTGGAATATTATCACCTGTGTATTAGTGATGATATCTAATTTAACAATTAACTGGAATATTATCACCTGTGTATTTGTGATGACATCTAATTTAACAATTAGCTGGAATATTATCACCTGTGTATTAGTGATGATATCTAATTTAACAATTAACTGGAATATTATCACCTGTGTATTTGTGATGACATCTAATTTAACAATTAGCTGGAATATTATCACCTGTGTATTAGTGATGATATCTAATTTAACAATTAACTGGAATATTATCACCTGTGTATTAGTGATGATATCTAATTTAACTATTAACTGGAATATTATCACCTGTGTATTAGTGATGATATCTAATTTAACAATTAACTGGAATATCATCCGCTGTGTATTAGTGATGATATCTAATTTAACAATTAACTGTAATATTATCACCTGTGTATTAGTGATGACATCTAATTTAACAATTAACTGGAATATTATCACCTGTGTATTAGTGATGATATCTAATTTAACAATTAACTGTAATATTATCACCTGTGTATTAGTGATGATATCTAATTTAACTATTAACTGGAATATTATCACCTGTGTATTAGTGATGATATCTAATTTAACAATTAACTGGAATATTATCACCTGTGTATTTGTGATGACATCTAATTTAACAATTAGCTGGAATATTATCACCTGTGTATTAGTGATGATATCTAATTTAACAATTAACTGGAATATTATCACCTGTGTATTAGTGATGATATCTAATTTAACAATTAACTGGAATATTATCACCTGTGTATTTGTGATGACATCTAATTTAACAATTAGCTGGAATATTATCACCAGTGTATTAGTGATGATATCTAATTTAACAATTAACTGGAATATTATCACCTGTGTATTAGTGATGACATCTAATTTAACAATTAACTGGAATATTATCACCTGTGTATTAGTGATGACATCTAATTTAACAATTAACTGGAATATTATCACCTGTGTATTAGTGATGACATCTAATTTAACAATTAACTGGAATATTATCACCTGTGTATTAGTGATGACATTTAATTTAACAATTAACTGGAATATTATCACCTGTGTATTAGTGATGATATCTAATTTAACAATTAACTGGAATATTATCACCTGTGTATTAGTGATGACATCTAATTTAACAATTAACTGGAATATTATCACCTGTGCATTAGTGATGATATCTAATTTAACAATTAACTGGAATATTATCACCTGTGTATTAGTGATGACATCTAATTTAACAATTAACTGGAATATTATCACCTGTGTATTAGTGATGATATCTAATTTAACAATTAACTGGAATATTATCCCCTGTGTATTAGTGATGATATCTAATTTAACAATTAACTGGAATATTATCACCTGTGTATTAGTGATGATATCTAATTTAACAATTAACTGGAATATTATCACCTGTGTATTAGTGATGATATCTAATTTAACAATTAACTGGAATATCATCCCCTGTGTATTAGTGATGATATCTAATTTAACAATTAACTGGAATATTATCACCTGTGTATTAGTGATGATATCTAATTTAACAATTAACTGGAATATTATCACCTGTGTATTAGTGATGATATCTAATTTAACAATTAACTGGAATATTATCACCTGTGTATTAGTGATGATATCTAATTTAACAATTAACTGGAATATTATCACCTGTGTATTAGTGATGACATCTAATTTAACAATTAACTGGAATATTATCACCTGTGTATTAGTGATGATATCTAATTTAACAATTAACTGGAATATTATCACCTGTGTATTAGTGATGATATCTAATTTAACAATTAACTGGAATATTATCACCTGTGTATTAGTGATGACATCTAATTTAACAATTAACTGGAATATTATCACCTGAGTATTAGTGATGATATCTAATTTAACAATTAACTGGAATATTATCACCTGTGTATTAGTGATGACATCTAATTTAACAAATAACTGGAATATTATCACCTGTGTATTAGTGATGATATCTAATTTAACAATTAACTGTAATATTATCACCTGTGTATGAGTGATGATATCTAATTTAACAATTAACTGGAATATTATCACCTGTGTATTAGTGATGATATCTAATTTAACAATTAACTGGAATATTATCACCTGTGTATTAGTGATGACATCTAATTTAACAATTAACTGGAATATTATCACCTGTGTATTAGTGATGATATCTAATTTAACAATTAACTGTAATATTATCACCTGTGTATTAGTGATGATATCTAATTTAACTATTAACTGGAATATTATCACCTGTGTATTAGTGATGATATCTAATTTAACAATTAACTGGAATATTATCACCTGTGTATTTGTGATGACATCTAATTTAACAATTAGCTGGAATATTATCACCTGTGTATTAGTGATATCTAATTTAACAATTAACTGGAATATTATCACCTGTGTATTTGTGATGACATCTAATTTAACAATTAGCTGGAATATTATCACCTGTGTATTAGTGATGATATCTAATTTAACAATTAACTGGAATATTATCACCTATGTATTAGTGATGATATCTAATTTAACTATTAACTGGAATATTATCACCTGTGTATTAGTGATGATATCTAATTTAACAATTAACTGGAATATCATCCGCTGTGTATTAGTGATGATATCTAATTTAACAATTAACTGGAATATTATCACCTGTGTATTAGTGATGATATCTAATTTAACAATTAGCTGGAATATTATCACCTGTGTATTAGTGATGATATCTAATTTAACAATTAACTGGAATATTATCACCTGTGTATTTGTGATGACATCTAATTTAACAATTAGCTGGAATATTATCACCTGTGTATTAGTGATGATATCTAATTTAACAATTAACTGGAATATTATCACCTGTGTATTAGTGATGATATCTAATTAAACTATTAACTGGAATATTATCACCTGTGTATTAGTGATGATATCTAATTTAACAATTAACTGGAATATCATCCGCTGTGTATTAGTGATGATATCTAATTTAACAATTAACTGGAATATTATCACCTGTGTATTAGTGATGATATCTAATTTAACAATTAACTGGAATATTATCACCTGTGTATTAGTGATGATATCTAATTTAACAATTAACTGGAATATTATCACCTGTGTATTAGTGATGATATCTAATTTAACAATTAACTGGAATATTATCACCTGTGTATTAGTGATGATATCTAATTTAACTATTAACTGGAATATTATCACCTGTGTATTAGTGATGATATCTAATTTAACAATTAACTGGAATATTATCACCTGTGTATTTGTGATGACATCTAATTTAACAATTAGCTGGAATATTATCACCTGTGTATTAGTGATGATATCTAATTTAACAATTAACTGGAATATTATCACCTGTGTATTAGTGATGATATCTAATTTAACAATTAACTGGAATATTATCACCTGTGTATTTGTGATGACATCTAATTTAACAATTAGCTGGAATATTATCACCAGTGTATTAGTGATGATATCTAATTTAACAATTAACTGGAATATTATCACCTGTGTATTAGTGATGACATCTAATTTAACAATTAACTGGAATATTATCACCTGTGTATTAGTGATGACATCTAATTTAACAATTAACTGGAATATTATCACCTGTGTATTAGTGATGACATCTAATTTAACAATTAACTGGAATATTATCACCTGTGTATTAGTGATGACATCTAATTTAACAATTAACTGGAATATTATCACCTGTGTATTAGTGATGATATCTAATTTAACAATTAACTGGAATATTATCACCTGTGTATTAGTGATGACATCTAATTTAACAATTAACTGGAATATTATCACCTGTGCATTAGTGATGATATCTAATTTAACAATTAACTGGAATATTATCACCTGTGTATTAGTGATGACATCTAATTTAACAATTAACTGGAATATTATCACCTGTGTATTAGTGATGATATCTAATTTAACAATTAACTGGAATATTATCCCCTGTGTATTAGTGATGATATCTAATTTAACAATTAACTGGAATATTATCACCTGTGTATTAGTGATGATATCTAATTTAACAATTAACTGGAATATTATCACCTGTGTATTAGTGATGATATCTAATTTAACAATTAACTGGAATATCATCCCCTGTGTATTAGTGATGATATCTAATTTAACAATTAACTGGAATATTATCACCTGTGTATTAGTGATGATATCTAATTTAACAATTAACTGGAATATTATCACCTGTGTATTAGTGATGATATCTAATTTAACAATTAACTGGAATATTATCACCTGTGTATTAGTGATGATATCTAATTTAACAATTAACTGGAATATTATCACCTGTGTATTAGTGATGACATCTAATTTAACAATTAACTGGAATATTATCACCTGTGTATTAGTGATGATATCTAATTTAACAATTAACTGGAATATTATCACCTGTGTATTAGTGATGATATCTAATTTAACAATTAACTGGAATATTATCACCTGTGTATTAGTGATGACATCTAATTTAACAATTAACTGGAATATTATCACCTGAGTATTAGTGATGATATCTAATTTAACAATTAACTGGAATATTATCACCTGTGTATTAGTGATGACATCTAATTTAACAAATAACTGGAATATTATCACCTGTGTATTAGTGATGATATCTAATTTAACAATTAACTGTAATATTATCACCTGTGTATGAGTGATGATATCTAATTTAACAATTAACTGGAATATTATCACCTGTGTATTAGTGATGATATCTAATTTAACAATTAACTGGAATATTATCACCTGTGTATTAGTGATGACATCTAATTTAACAATTAACTGGAATATTATCACCTGTGTATTAGTGATGATATCTAATTTAACAATTAACTGTAATATTATCACCTGTGTATTAGTGATGATATCTAATTTAACTATTAACTGGAATATTATCACCTGTGTATTAGTGATGATATCTAATTTAACAATTAACTGGAATATTATCACCTGTGTATTTGTGATGACATCTAATTTAACAATTAGCTGGAATATTATCACCTGTGTATTAGTGATATCTAATTTAACAATTAACTGGAATATTATCACCTGTGTATTTGTGATGACATCTAATTTAACAATTAGCTGGAATATTATCACCTGTGTATTAGTGATGATATCTAATTTAACAATTAACTGGAATATTATCACCTGTGTATTAGTGATGATATCTAATTTAACTATTAACTGGAATATTATCACCTGTGTATTAGTGATGATATCTAATTTAACAATTAACTGGAATATCATCCGCTGTGTATTAGTGATGATATCTAATTTAACAATTAACTGGAATATTATCACCTGTGTATTAGTGATGATATCTAATTTAACAATTAGCTGGAATATTATCACCTGTGTATTAGTGATGATATCTAATTTAACAATTAACTGGAATATTATCACCTGTGTATTTGTGATGACATCTAATTTAACAATTAGCTGGAATATTATCACCTGTGTATTAGTGATGATATCTAATTTAACAATTAACTGGAATATTATCACCTGTGTATTAGTGATGATATCTAATTTAACTATTAACTGGAATATTATCACCTGTGTATTAGTGATGATATCTAATTTAACAATTAACTGGAATATCATCCGCTGTGTATTAGTGATGATATCTAATTTAACAATTAACTGGAATATTATCACCTGTGTATTAGTGATGATATCTAATTTAACAATTAACTGGAATATTATCACCTGTGTATTAGTGATGATATCTAATTTAACAATTAACTGGAATATTATCACCTGTGTATTAGTGATGATATCTAATTTAACAATTAACTGGAATATTATCACCTGTGTATTAGTGATGATATCTAATTTAACAATTAACTGGAATATTATCACCTGTGTATTAGTGATGATATCTAATTTAACAATTAACTGGAATATTATCACCTGTGTACTAGTGATGATATCTAATTTAACAATTAACTGGAATATTATCACCTGTGTATTAGTGATGACATCTAATTTAACAATTAACTGGAATATTATCACCTGAGTATTAGTGATGATATCTAATTTAACTATTAACTGGAATATTATCACCTGTGTATTAGTGATGATATCTAATTTAACAATTAACTGGAATATCATCCGCTGTGTATTAGTGATGATATCTAATTTAACAATTAACTGGAATATTATCACCTGTGTATTAGTGATGATATCTAATTTAACAATTAGCTGGAATATTATCACCTGTGTATTAGTGATGATATCTAATTTAACAATTAACTGGAATATTATCACCTGTGTATTTGTGATGACATCTAATTTAACAATTAGCTGGAATATTATCACCTGTGTATTAGTGATGATATCTAATTTAACAATTAACTGGAATATTATCACCTGTGTATTAGTGATGATATCTAATTTAACTATTAACTGGAATATTATCACCTGTGTATTAGTGATGATATCTAATTTAACAATTAACTGGAATATCATCCGCTGTGTATTAGTGATGATATCTAATTTAACAATTAACTGGAATATTATCACCTGTGTATTAGTGATGATATCTAATTTAACAATTAACTGGAATATTATCACCTGTGTATTAGTGATGATATCTAATTTAACAATTAACTGGAATATTATCACCTGCGTATTAGTGATGATATCTAATTTAACAATTAACTGGAATATTATCACCTGTGTATTAGTGATGATATCTAATTTAACAATTAACTGGAATATTATCACCTGTGTATTAGTGATGATATCTAATTTAACAATTAACTGGAATATTATCACCTGTGTATTAGTGATGATATCTAATTTAACAATTAACTGGAATATTATCACCTGTGTATTAGTGATGACATCTAATTTAACAAATAACTGGAATATTATCATCTGTGTATTAGTGATGATATCTAATTTAACAATTAACTGTAATATTATCACCTGTGTATGAGTGATGATATCTAATTTAACAATTAACTGGAATATTATCACCTGTGTATTAGTGATGATATCTAATTTAACAATTAACTGGAATATTATCACCTGTGTATTAGTGATGACATCTAATTTAACAATTAACTGGAATATTATCACCTGTGTATTAGTGATGATATCTAATTTAACAATTAACTGTAATATTATCACCTGTGTATTAGTGATGATATCTAATTTAACAATTAACTGGAATATTATCACCTGTGTATTAGTGATGATATCTAATTTAACAATTAACTGGAATATTATCACCTGTGTATTAGTGATGACATCTAATTTAACAAATAACTGGAATATTATCATCTGTGTATTAGTGATGATATCTAATTTAACAATTAACTGTAATATTATCACCTGTGTATTAGTGATGATATCTAATTTAACAATTAACTGGAATATTATCACCTGTGTATTAGTGATGATATCTAATTTAACAATTAACTGGAATATTATCACCTGTGTATTAGTGATGATATCTAATTTAACAATTAACTGTAATATTATCACCTGTGTATTAGTGATGATATCTAATTTAACAATTAACTGGAATATTATCACCTGTGTATTAGTGATGATATCTAATTTAACAATTAACTGGAATATTATCACCTGTGTATTTGTGATGACATCGAATTTAACAATTAGCTGGAATATTATCACCAATGTATTAGTGATGACATCTAATTTAACAAATAACTGGAATATTACCATCTGTGTATTAGTGATGATATCTAATTTAACAATTAACTGTAATATTATCACCTGTGTATGAGTGATGATATCTAATTTAACAATTAACTGGAATATTATCACCTGTGTATTAGTGATGATATCTAATTTAACAATTAACTGGAATATTATCACCTGTGTATTAGTGATGACATCTAATTTAACAATTAACTGGAATATTATCACCTGTGTATTAGTGATGATATCTAATTTAACAATTAACTGTAATATTATCACCTGTGTATTAGTGATGACATCTAATTTAACAAATAACTGGAATATTATCATCTGTGTATTAGTGATGATATCTAATTTAACAATTAACTGTAATATTATCACCTGTGTATTAGTGATGATATCTAATTTAACAATTAACTGGAATATTATCACCTGTGTATTAGTGATGATATCTAATTTAACAATTAACTGGAATATTATCACCTGTGTATTAGTGATGATATCTAATTTAACAATTAACTGTAATATTATCACCTGTGTATTAGTGATGATATCTAATTTAACAATTAACTGGAATATTATCACCTGTGTATTAGTGATGATATCTAATTTAACAATTAACTGGAATATTATCACCTGTGTATTTGTGATGACATCGAATTTAACAATTAGCTGGAATCTTATCACCAGTGTATTAGTGATGACATCTAATTTAACAAATAACTGGAATATTATCATCTGTGTATTAGTGATGATATCTAATTTAACAATTAACTGTAATATTATCACCTGTGTATGAGTGATGATATCTAATTTAACAATTAACTGGAATATTATCACCTGTGTATTAGTGATGATATCTAATTTAACAATTAACTGGAATATTATCACCTGTGTATTAGTGATGACATCTAATTTAACAATTAACTGGAATATTATCACCTGTGTATTAGTGATGATATCTAATTTAACAATTAACTGTAATATTATCACCTGTGTATTAGTGATGATATCTAATTTAACAATTAACTGGAATATTATCACCTGTGTATTAGTGATGATATCTAATTTAACAATTAACTGTAATATTATCACCTGTGTATTAGTGATGATATCTAATTTAACAATTAACTGGAATATTATCACCTGTGTATTAGTGATGACATCTAATTTAACAATTGACTGGAATATTATCACCTGAGTATTAGTGATGATATCTAATTTAACAATTAACTGGAATATTATCACCTGTGTATTAGTGATGACATCTAATTTAACAAATAACTGGAATATTATCACCTGTGTATTAGTGATGATATCTAATTTAACAATTAACTGTAATATTATCACCTGTGTATGAGTGATGATATCTAATTTAACAATTAACTGGAATATTATCACCTGTGTATTAGTGATGATATCTAATTTAACAATTAACTGGAATATTATCACCTGTGTATTAGTGATGACATCTAATTTAACAATTAACTGTAATATTATCACCTGTGTATTAGTGATGATATCTAATGTAACTATTAACTGGAATATTATCACCTGTGTATTAGTGATGATATCTAATTTAACAATTAACTGGAATATTATCACCTGTGTATTTGTGATGACATATAATTTAACAATTAGCTGGAATATTATCACCTGTGTATTAGTGATGATATCTAATTTAACAATTAACTGGAATATTATCACCTGTGTATTTGTGATGACATCTAATTTAACAATTAGCTGGAATATTATCACCTGTGTATTAGTGATGATATCTAATTTAACAATTAACTGGAATATTATCACCTGTGTATTAGTGATGATATCTAATTTAACTATTAACTGGAATATTATCACCTGTGTATTAGTGATGATATCTAATTTAAAAATTAACTGGAATATCATCCGCTGTGTATTAGTGATGATATCTAATTTAACAATTAACTGGAATATTATCACCTGTGTATTAGTGATGATATCTAATTTAACAATTAACTGGAATATTATCACCTGTGTATTAGTGATGACATCTAATTGAACAATTAACTGGAATATTATCACCTGTGTATTAGTGATGACATCTAATTTAACAATTAACTGGAATATTATCACCTGTGTATTAGTGATGATATCTAATTTAACAATTAACTGGAATATTATCACCTGTGTATTAGTGATGACATCTAATTTAACAAATAACTGGAATATTATCATCTGTGTATTAGTGATGATATCTAATTTAACAATTAACTGTAATATTATCACCTGTGTATTAGTGATGATATCTAATTTAACAATTAACTGGAATATTATCACCTGTGTATTAGTGATGATATCTAATTTAACAATTAACTGTAATATTATCACCTGTGTATTAGTGATGATATCTAATTTAACAATTAACTGGAATATTATCACCTGTGTATTAGTGATGATATCTAATTTAACAATTAACTGGAATATTATCACCTGTGTATTTGTGATGACATCGAATTTAACAATTAGCTGGAATATTATCACCAGTGTATTAGTGATGACATCTAATTTAACAAATAACTGGAATATTATCATCTGTGTATTATTGATGATATCTAATTTAACAATTAACTGTAATATTATCACCTGTGTATGAGTGATGATATCTAATTTAACAATTAACTGGAATATTATCACCTGTGTATTAGTGATGATATCTAATTTAACAATTAACTGGAATATTATCACCTGTGTATTAGTGATGACATCTAATTTAACAATTAGCTGGAATATTATCACCAGTGTATGAGTGATGATATCTAATTTAAAAATTAACTGCAATATTATCACCTGTGTATTAGTGATGACATCTAATTTAACAAATAACTGGAATATTATCATCTGTGTATTAGTGATGATATCTAATTTAACAATTAACTGTAATATTATCACCTGTGTATTAGTGATGATATCTAATTTAACAATTAACTGGAATATTATCACCTTTGTATTAGTGATGATATCTAATTTAACAATTAACTGGAATATTATCACCTGTGTATTAGTGATGATATCTAATTTAACAATTAACTGTAATATTATCACCTGTGTATTAGTGATGATATCTAATTTAACAATTAACTGGAATATTATCACCTGTGTATTAGTGATGATATCTAATTTAACAATTAACTGGAATATTATCACCTGTGTATTTGTGATGACATCGAATTTAACAATTAGCTGGAATATTATCAACAGTGTATTAGTGATGACATCTAATTTAACAAATAACTGGAATATTATCATCTGTGTATTAGTGATGATATCTAATTTAACAATTAACTGTAATATTATCACCTGTGTATGAGTGATGATATCTAATTTAACAATTAACTGGAATATTATCACCTGTGTATTAGTGATGATATCTAATTTAACAATTAACTGGAATATTATCACCTGTGTATTAGTGATGACATCTAATTTAACAATTAACTGGAATATTATCACCTGTGTATTAGTGATGATATCTAATTTAACAATTAACTGTAATATTATCACCTGTGTATTAGTGATGATATCTAATTTAACAATTAACTGGAATATTATCACCTGTGTATTAGTGATGATATCTAATTTAACAATTAACTGTAATATTATCACCTGTGTATTAGTGATGATATCTAATTTAACAATTAACTGGAATATTATCACCTGTGTATTAGTGATGATATCTAATTTAACAATTAACTGGAATATTATCACCTGTGTATTTGTGATGACATCTAATTTAACAATTAGCTGGAATATTATCACCAGTGTATTAGTGATGACATCTAATTTAACAAATAACTGGAATATTATCATCTGTGTATTAGTGATGATATCTAATTTAACAATTAACTGTAATATTATCACCTGTGTATGAGTGATGATATCTAATTTAACAATTAACTGGAATATTATCACCTGTGTATTAGTGATGATATCTAATTTAACAATTAACTGGAATATTATCACCTGTGTATTAGTGATGACATCTAATTTAACAATTAACTGGAATATTATCACCTGTGTATTAGTGATGATATCTAATTTAACAATTAACTGTAATATTATCACCTGTGTATTAGTGATGATATCTAATTTAACAATTAACTGTAATATTATCACCTGTGTATTAGTGATGATATCTAATTTAACAATTAACTGTAATATTATCACCTGTGTATGAGTGATGATATCTAATTTAACAATTAACTGGAATATTATCACCTGTGTATTAGTGATGACATCTAATTTAACAATTCACTGGAATATTATCACCTGTGTATTAGTGATGACATCTAATTTAACAATTAACTGGAATATTATCACCTGTGTATTAGTGATGATATCTAATTTAACAATTAACTGTAATATTATCACCTGTGTATTAGTGATGATATCTAATTTAACAATTAACTGGAATATTATCACCTGTGTATTAGTGATGATATCTAATTTAACAATTAGCTGGAATATTATCACCTGTGTATTAGTGATGATATCTAATTTAACAATTAACTGGAATATTATCACCTGTGTATTAGTGATGATATCTAATTTAACAATTAACTGGAATATTATCACCTGTGTATTAGTGATGATATCTAATTTAACAATTAGCTGGAATATTATCACCTGTGTATTAGTGATGATATCTAATTTAACAATTAACTGGAATATTATCACCTGTGTATTAGTGATGATATCTAATTTAACAATTAACTGGAATATTATCACCTGTGTATTAGTGATGACATCTAATTTAACAATTAACTGGAATATTATCACCTGTGTATTAGTGATGACATCTAATTTAACAATTAACTGGAATATTATCACCTGTGTATTAGTGATGACATCTAATTTAACAATTAACTGGAATATTATCACCTGTGTATTAGTGATGACATCTAATTTAACAATTAACTGGAATATTATCACCTGTGTATTAGTGATGACATCTAATTTAACAATTAACTGGAATATTATCACCTGTGTATTAGTGATGATATCTAACTTAACAATTAACTGGAATATTATCACCTGTGTATTAGTGATGACATCTAATTTAACAAATAACTGGAATATTATCATCTGTGTATTAGTGATGATATCTAATTTAACAATTAACTGTAATATTATCACCTGTGTATTAGTGATGATATCTAATTTAACAATTAACTGGAATATTATCACCTGTGTATTAGTGATGATATCTAATTTAACAATTAACTGGAATATTATCACCTGTGTATTAGTGATGAACTCTAATTTAACAATTAACTGGAATATTATCACCTGTGTATTAGTGATGATATCTAATTTAACAATTAACTGTAATATTATTACCTGTGTATTAGTGATGATATCTAATTTAACAATTAACTGGAATATTATCACCTGTGTATTAGTGATGATATCTAATTTAACAATTAACTGGAATATTATCACCTGTGTATTTGTGATGACATCTAATTTAACAATTAGCTGGAATATTATCACCAGTGTATTAGTGATGATATCTAATTTAACAATTAACTGGAATATTATCACCTGTGTATTAGTGATGACATCTAATTTAACAATTAACTGGAATATTATCACCTGTGTATTAGTGATGACATCTAATTTAACATTTAACTGGAATATTATCACCTGTGTATTAGTGATGACATCTAATTTAACAATTAACTGGAATATTATCACCTGTGTATTAGTGATGACATCTAATTTAACAATTAACTGGAATATTATCACCTGTGTATTAGTGATGATATCTAATTTAACAATTAACTGGAATATTATCACCTGTGTATTAGTGATGACATCTAATTTAACAATTAACTGGAATATTATCACCTGTGCATTAGTGATGATATCTAATTTAACAATTAACTGGAATATTATCACCTGTGTATTAGTGATGACATCTAATTTAACAATTAAATGGAATATTATCACCTGTGTATTAGTGATGATATCTAATTTAACAATTAACTGGAATATTATCCCCTGTGTATTAGTGATGATATCTAATTTAACAATTAACTGGAATATTATCACCTGTGTATTAGTGATGATATCTAATTTAACAATTAACTGGAATTTCATCCCCTGTGTATTAGTGATGATATCTAATTTAACAATTAACTGGAATATTATCACCTGTGTATTAGTGATGATATCTAATTTAACAATTAACTGGAATATTATCACCTGTGTATTAGTGATGATATCTAATTTAACAATTAACTGGAATATTATCACCTGTGTATTAGTGATGATATCTAATTTAACAATTAACTGGAATATTATCACCTGTGTATTAGTGATGATATCTAATTTAACAACTAACTGGAATATTATCACCTGTGTATTAGTGATGATATCTAATTTAACAATTAACTGGAATATTATCACCTGTGTATTAGTGATGATATCTAATTTAACAATTAACTGGAATATTATCACCTGTGTATTAGTGATGACATCTAATTTAACAATTAACTGGAATATTATCACCTGAGTATTAGTGATGATATCTAATTTAACAATTAACTGGAATATTATCACCTGTGTATTAGTGATGATATCTAATTTAACAATTAACTGGAATATTATCACCTGTGTATTAGTGATGACATCTAATTTAACAAATAACTGGAATATTATCATCTGTGTATTAGTGATGATATCTAATTTAACAATTAACTGTAATATTATCACCTGTGTATGAGTGATGATATCTAATTTAACAATTAACTGGAATATTATCACCTGTGTATTAGTGATGATATCTAATTTAACAATTAACTGGAATATTATCACCTGTGTATTAGTGATGACATCTAATTTAACAATTAACTGGAATATTATCACCTGTGTATTAGTGATGATATCTAATTTAACAATTAACTGTAATATTATCACCTGTGTATTAGTGATGATATCTAATTTAACAATTAACTGGAATATTACCACCTGTGTATTAGTGATGATATCTAATTTAACAATTAACTGGAATATTATCACCTGTGTATTTGTGATGACATCTAATTTAACAATTAGCTGGAATATTATCACCTGTGTATTAGTGATGATATCTAATTTAACAATTAACTGGAATATTATCACCTGTGTATTAGTGATGATATCTAATTTAACAATTAACTGGAATATTATCACCTGTGTATTAGTGATGATATCTAATTTAACAATTAACTGTAATATTATCACCTGTGTATTAGTGATGATATCTAATTTAACAATTAACTGGAATATTATCACCTGTGTATTAGTGATGATATCTAATTTAACAATTAACTGGAATATTATCACCTGTGTATTTGTGATGACATCGAATTTAACAATTAGCTGGAATATTATCACCAGTGTATTAGTGATGACATCTAATTTAACAAATAACTGGAATATTATCATCTGTGTATTAGTGATGATATCTAATTTAACAATTAACTGTAATATTATCACCTGTGTATGAGTGATGATATCTAATTTAACAATTAACTGGAATATTATCACCTGTGTATTAGTGATGATATCTAATTTAACAATTAACTGGAATATTATCACCTGTGTATTAGTGATGACATCTAATTTAACAATTAACTGGAATATTATCACCTGTGTATTAGTGATGATATCTAATTTAACAATTAACTGTAATATTATCACCTGTGTATTAGTGATGATATCTAATTTAACAATTAACTGGAATATTATCACCTGTGTATTAGTGATGATATCTAATTTAACAATTAACTGTAATATTATCACCTGTGTATTAGTGATGATATCTAATTTAACAAATAACTGGAATATTATCACCTGTGTATTAGTGATGATATCTAATTTAACAATTAACTGGAATATTATCACCTGTGTATTTGTGATGACATCTAATTTAACAATTAGCTGGAATATTATCACCAGTGTATTAGTGATGACATCTAATTTAACAAATAACTGGAATATTATCATCTGTGTATTAGTGATGATATCTAATTTAACAATTAACTGTAATATTATCACCTGTGTATGAGTGATGATATCTAATTTAACAATTAACTGGAATATTATCACCTGTGTATTAGTGATGATATCTAATTTAACAATTAACTGGAATATTATCACCTGTGTATTAGTGATGACATCTAATTTAACAATTAACTGGAATATTATCACCTGTGTATTAGTGATGATATCTAATTTAACAATTAACTGTAATATTATCACCTGTGTATTAGTGATGATATCTAATTTAACAATTAACTGTAATATTATCACCTGTGTATTAGTGATGATATCTAATTTAACAATTAACTGTAATATTATCACCTGTGTATGAGTGATGATATCTAATTTAACAATTAACTGGAATATTATCACCTGTGTATTAGTGATGACATCTAATTTAACAATTAACTGGAATATTATCACCTGTGTATTAGTGATGACATCTAATTTAACAATTAACTGGAATATTATCACCTGTGTAATAGTGATGATATCTAATTTAACAATTAACTGTAGTATTAGTGATGATATCTAATTTAACAATTAACTGGAATATTATCACCTGTGTATTAGTGATGATATCTAATTTAACAATTAGCTGGAATATTATCACCTGTGTATTAGTGATGATATCTAATTTAACAATTAACTGGAATATTATCACCTGTGTATTAGTGATGATATCTAATTTAACAATTAACTGGAATATTATCACCTGTGTATTAGTGATGACATCTAATTTAACAATTAACTGGAATATTATCACCTGTGTATTAGTGATGACATCTAATTTAACAATTAACTGGAATATTATCACCTGTGTATTAGTGATGACATCTAATTTAACAATTAACTGGAATATTATCACCTGTGTATTAGTGATGACATCTAATTTAACAATTAACTGGAATATTATCACCTGTGTATTAGTGATGACATCTAATTTAACAATTAACTGGAATATTATCACCTGTGTATTAGTGATGATATCTAACTTAACAATTAACTGGAATATTATCACCTGTGTATTAGTGATGACATCTAATTTAACAAATAACTGGAATATTATCATCTGTGTATTAGTGATGATATCTAATTTAACAATTAACTGTAATATTATCACCTGTGTATTAGTGATGATATCTAATTTAACAATTAACTGGAATATTATCACCTGTGTATTAGTGATGATATCTAATTTAACAATTAACTGGAATATTATCACCTGTGTATTAGTGATGAACTCTAATTTAACAATTAACTGGAATATTATCACCTGTGTATTAGTGATGATATCTAATTTAACAATTAACTGTAATATTATCACCAGTGTATTAGTGATGATATCTAATTTAACAATTAACTGGAATATTATCACCTGTGTATTAGTGATGACATCTAATTTAACAATTAACTGGAATATTATCACCTGTGTATTAGTGATGACATCTAATTTAACATTTAACTGGAATATTATCACCTGTGTATTAGTGATGACATCTAATTTAACAATTAACTGGAATGTTATCACCTGTGTATTAGTGATGACATCTAATTTAACAATTAACTGGAATATTATCACCTGTGTATTAGTGATGATATCTAATTTAACAATTAACTGGAATATTATCACCTGTGTATTAGTGATGACATCTAATTTAACAATTAACTGGAATATTATCACCTGTGCATTAGTGATGATATCTAATTTAACAATTAACTGGAATATTATCACCTGTGTATTAGTGATGACATCTAATTTAACAATTAAATGGAATATTATCACCTGTGTATTAGTGATGATATCTAATTTAACAATTAACTGGAATATTATCCCCTGTGTATTAGTGATGATATCTAATTTAACAATTAACTGGAATATTATCACCTGTGTATTAGTGATGATATCTAATTTAACAATTAACTGGAATTTCATCCCCTGTGTATTAGTGATGATATCTAATTTAACAATTAACTGGAATATTATCACCTGTGTATTAGTGATGATATCTAATTTAACAATTAACTGGAATATTATCACCTGTGTATTAGTGATGATATCTAATTTAACAATTAACTGGAATGTTATCACCTGTGTATTAGTGATGATATCTAATTTAACAATTAACTGGAATATTATCACCTGTGTATTAGTGATGATATCTAATTTAACAACTAACTGGAATATTATCACCTGTGTATTAGTGATGATATCTAATTTAACAATTAACTGGAATATTATCACCTGTGTATTAGTGATGATATCTAATTTAACAATTAACTGGAATATTATCACCTGTGTATTAGTGATGACATCTAATTTAACAATTAACTGGAATATTATCACCTGAGTATTAGTGATGATATCTAATTTAACAATTAACTGGAATATTATCACCTGTGTATTAGTGATGATATCTAATTTAACAATTAACTGGAATATTATCACCTGTGTATTAGTGATGACATCTAATTTAACAAATAACTGGAATATTATCATCTGTGTATTAGTGATGTTATCTAATTTAACAATTAACTGTAATATTATCACCTGTGTATGAGTGATGATATCTAATTTAACAATTAACTGGAATATTATCACCTGTGTATTAGTGATGATATCTAATTTAACAATTAACTGGAATATTATCACCTGTGTATTAGTGATGACATCTAATTTAACAATTAACTGGAATATTATCACCTGTGTATTAGTGATGATATCTAATTTAACAATTAACTGTAATATTATCACCTGTGTATTAGTGATGATATCTAATTTAACAATTAACTGGAATATTATCACCTGTGTATTAGTGATGATATCTAATTTAACAATTAACTGGAATATTATCACCTGTGTATTTGTGATGACATCTAATTTAACAATTAGCTGGAATATTATCACCTGTGTATTAGTGATGATATCTAATTTGACAATTAACTGGAATATTATCACCTGTGTATTAGTGATGATATCTAATTTAACAATTAACTGGAATATTATCACCTGTGTATTAGTGATGACATCTAATTTAACAATTAACTGGAATATTATCACCTGTGTATTAGTGATGACATCTAATTTAACAATTAACTGGAATATTATCACCTGTGTATTAGTGATGACATCTAATTTAACAATTAACTGGAATATTATCACCTGTGTATTAGTGATGACATCTAATTTAACAATTAACTGGAATATTATCACCTGTGTATAAGAATGACATCTAATTTAACAATTAACTGGAATATTATCACCTGTGTATTAGTGATGATATCTAATTTAACAATTAACTGGAATATTATCACCTGTGTATTAGTGATGACATCTAATTTAACAAATAACTGGAATATTATCATCTGTGTATTAGTGATGATATCTAATTTAACAATTAACTGGAATATTATCACCTGTGTATTAGTGATGATATCTAATTTAACAATTAACTGCAATATTATCACCTGTGTATTAGTGATGATATCTAATTTAACAATTAACTGGAATATTATCACCTGTGTATTAGTGATGATATCTAATTTAACAATTAACTGGAATATTATCACCTGTGTATTTGTGATGACATCTAATTTAACAATTAGCTGGAATATTATCACCAGTGTATTAGTGATGATATCTAATTTAACAATTAACTGGAATATTATCACCTGTGTATTAGTGATGATATCTAATTTAACAATTAACTGGAATATTATCACCTGTGTATTAGTGATGACATCTATTTTAACAATTAACTGGAATATTATCACCTGTGTATTAGTGATGACATCTAATTTAACTATTAACTGGAATATTATCACCTGTGTATTAGTGATGACATCTAATTTAACAATTAACTGGAATATTATCACCTGTGTATTAGTGATGATATCTAATTTAACAATTAACTGGAATATTATCACCTGTGTATTAGTGATGACATCTAATTTAACAATTAACTGGAATATTATCACCTGTGCATTAGTGATGATATCTAATTTAACAATTAACTGGAATATTATCACCTGTGTATTTTTGATGACATCTAATTTAACAATTAACTGGAATATTATCACCTGTGTATTAGTGATGATATCTAATTTAACAATTAACTGGAATATTATCACCTGTGTATTAGTGATGATATGTAATTTAACAATTAACTGGAATATTATCACCTGTGTATTAGTGATGACATCTAATTTATCAATTAACTGGAATATTATCACCTGTGTATTAGTGATGATATCTAATTTTACAATTAACTGGAATATTATCACCTGTGTATTAGTGATGACATCTAATTTAACAATTAACTGGAATATTATCACCTGTGCATTAGTAATGATATCTAATTTAACAATTAACTGGAATATTATCACCTGTGTATGAGTGATGACATCTAATTTAACAATTAACTGGAATATTATCACCTGTGTATTAGTGATGATATCTAATTTAACAATTAACTGGAATATTATCACCTGTGTATTAGTGATGATATCTAATTTAACAATTAACTGGAATATTATCACCTGTGTATTAGTGATGATATCTAATTTAACAATTAACTGGAATATTATCACCTGTGTATTAGTGATGATATCTAATTTAACAATTAACTGGAATATTATCCCCTGTGTATTAGTGATGATATCTAATTTAACAATTAACTGGAATATTATCACCTGTGTATTAGTGATGATATCTATTTTAACAATTAACTGGAATATTATCACCTGTGTATTAGTGATGACATCTAATTTAACAATTAACTGGAATATTATCACTTGTGTATTAGTGATGACATCTAATTTAACAATTAACTGGAATATTATCACCTGTGTATTAGTGATGATATCTAATTTAACAATTAACTGGAATATTATCACCTGTGTATTAGTGATGACATCTAATTTAACAATTAACTGGAATATTATCACCTGTGCATTAGTGATGATATCTAATTTAACAATTAACTGGAATATTATCACCTGTGTATTTTTGATGACATCTAATTTAACAATTAACTGGAATATTATCACCTGTGTATTAGTGATGATATCTAATTTAACAATTAACTGGAATATTATCACCTGTGTATTAGTGATGATATGTAATTTAACAATTAACTGGAATATTATCACCTGTGTATTAGTGATGACATCTAATTTATCAATTAACTGGAATATTATCACCTGTGTATTAGTGATGATATCTAATTTTACAATTAACTGGAATATTATCACCTGTGTATTAGTGATGACATCTAATTTAACAATTAACTGGAATATTATCACCTGTGCATTAGTGATGATATCTAATTTAACAATTAACTGGAATATTATCACCTGTGTATGAGTGATGACATCTAATTTAACAATTAACTGGAATATTATCACCTGTGTATTAGTGATGACATCTAATTTAACAATTAACTGGAATATTATCACCTGTGTATTAGTGATGATATCTAATTTAACAATTAACTGGAATATTATCACCTGTGTATTAGTGATGATATCTAATTTAACAATTAACTGGAATATTATCACCTGTGTATTAGTGATGATATCTAATTTAACAATTAACTGGAATATTATCCCCTGTGTATTAGTGATGATATCTAATTTAACAATTAACTGGAATATTATCACCTGTGTATTAGTGATGATATCTAATTTAACAATTAACTGGAATATTATCCCCTGTGTATTAGTGATGATATCTAATTTAACAATTAACTGGAATATTATCACCTGTGTATTAGTGATGACATCTAATTTAACAATTAACTGGAATATTATCACCTGTGTATTAGTGATGACATCTAATTTAACAATTAACTGGAATATTATCACCTGTGTATTAGTGATGACATCTAATTTAACAATTAACTGGAATATTATCACCTGTGTATTAGTGATGATATCTAATTTAACAATTAACTGGAATATTATCACCTGTGTATTAGTGATGACATCTAATTTAACAATTAACTGGAATATTATCACCTGTGCATTAGTGATGATATCTAATTTAACAATTAACTGGAATATTATCACCTGTGTATTAGTGATGACATCTAATTTAACAATTAACTGGAATATTATCACCTGTGTATTAGTGATGATATCTAATTTAACAATTAACTGGAATATTATCACCTGTGTATTAGTGATGATATCTAATTTAACAATTAACTGGAATATTATCACCTGTGTATTAGTGATGACATCTAATTTATCAATTAACTGGAATATTATCACCTGTGTATTAGTGATGATATCTAATTTTACAATTAACTGGAATATTATCACCTGTGTATTAGTGATGATATCTAATTTAACAATTAACTGGAATATTATCACCTGTGTATTAGTGATGATATCTAATTTAACAATTAACTGGAATATTATCACCTGTGTATTAGTGATGATATCTAATTTAACAATTAACTGTAATATTATCCCCTGTGTATTAGTGATGATATCTAATTTAACAATTAACTGGAATATTATCACCTGTGTATTAGTGATGATATCTAATTTAACAATTAACTGGAATATTATCCCCTGTGTATTAGTGATGATATCTAATTTAACAATTAACTGGAATATTATCACCTGTGTATTTGTGATGATATCTAATTTAACAATTAACTGGAATATTATCCCTTGTGTATTAGTGATGATATCTAATTTAACAATTAACTGGAATATTATCACCTGTGTATTAGTGATGATATCTAATTTAACAATTAACTGGAATATTATCCCCTGTGTATTAGTGATGATATCTAATTTAACAATTAACTGGAATATTATCACCTGTGTATTAGTGATGACATCTAATTTAACAATTAACTGGAATATTATCACCTGTGTATTAGTGATGATATCTAATTTAACAATTAACTGGAATATTATCACCTGTGTATTAGTGATGATATCTAATTTAACAATTAACTGGAATATTATCCCCTGTGTATTAGTGATGATATCTAATTTAACAATTAACTGGAATATTATCACCTGTGTATTAGTGATGACATCTAATTTAACAATTAACTGGAATATTATCACCTGTGTATTAGTGATAACATCTAATTTAACAATTAACTGGAATATTATCCCCTGTGTATTAGTGATGATATCTAATTTAACAATTAACTGGAATATTATCACCTGTGTATTAGTGATGATATCTAATTTAACAATTAACTGGAATATTATCTCCTGTGTATTAGTGATGATATCTAATTTAACAATTAACTGGAATATTATCACCTGTGTATTAGTGATGATATCTAAATTAACAATTAACTGGAATATTATCACATGTGTATTAGTGATGATATCTAATTTAACAATTAACTGGAATATTATCACCTGTGTATTAGTGATGATATCTAATTTAACAATTATCTGGAATATTATCACCTGTGTATTAGTGATGATATCTAATTTAACAATTAACTGGAATATTATCACCTGTGTATTAGTGATGACATCTAATTTAACAATTAACTGGAATATTATCACCTGTGTATTAGTGATGATATCTAATTTAACAATTAACTGGAATATTATCACCTGTGTATTAGTGATGATATCTAATTTAACAATTAACTGGAATATTATCACCTGTGTATTAGTGATGACATCTAATTTAACAAATAACTGGAATATTATCATCTGTGTATTAGTGATGATATCTAATTTAACAATTAACTGTAATATTATCACCTGTGTATTAGTGATGATATCTAATTTAACAATTAACTGGAATATTATCACCTGTGTATTAGTGATGATATCTAATTTAACAATTAACTGGAATATTATCACCTGTCTATTAGTGATGATATCTAATTTAACAATTAACTGGAATATTATCACCTGTGTATTAGTGATGATATCTAATTTAACAATTAACTGGAATATTATCACCTGTGTATTTGTGATGACATCTAATTTAACAATTAGCTGGAATATTATCACCTGTGTATCAGTGATGATATCTAATTTAACAATTAACTGGAATATTATCACCTGTGTATTAGTGATGACATCTAATTTAACAATTAACTGGAATATTATCACCTGTGTATTAGTGATGACATCTAATTTAACAATTAACTGGAATATTATCACCTGTGTATTAGTGATGACATCTAATTTAACAATTAACTGGAATATTATCACCTGTGTATTAGTGATGACATCTAATTTAACAATTAACTGGAATATTATCACCTGTGTATTAGTGATGACTTCTAATTTAACAATTAACTGGAATATTATCACCTGTGTATTAGTGATGACATCTAATTTAACAATTAACTGGAATATTATCACCTGTGTATTAGTGATGACATCTAATTTAACAATTAACTGGAATATTATCACCTGTGCATTAGTGATGATATCTAATTTAACAATTAACTGGAATATTATCACCTGTGTATTAGTGATGACATCTAATTTAACAATTAACTGGAATATTATCACCTGTGTATGAGTGATGATATCTAATTTAACAATTAACTGGAATATTATCACCTGTGTATTAGTGATGATATCTAATTTAACAATTAACTGGAATATTATCCCCTGTGTATTAGTGATGATATCTAATTTAACAATTAACTGGAATATTATCACCTGTGCATTAGTGATGATATCTAATTTAACAATTAACTGGAATATTATCCCTTGTGTATTAGTGATGATATCTAATTTAACAATTAACTGGAATATTATCACCTGTGTATTAGTGATGATATCTAATTTAACAATTAACTGGAACATTATCCCCTGTGTATTAGTGATGATATCTAATTTAACAATTAACTGGAATATTATCACCTGTGTATTAGTGATGACATCTAATTTAACAATTAACTGGAATATTATCACCTGTGTATTAGTGATGACATCTAATTTAACAATTAACTGGAATATTATCACCTGTGTATTAGTGATGATATCTAATTTAACAATTAACTGGAATATTATCACCTGTGTATTAGTGATGATATCTAATTTAACAATTAACTGGAATATTATCACCTGTGTATTAGTGATGATATCTAATTTAACAATTAACTGGAATATCATCCCCTGTGTATTAGTGATGATATCTAATTTAACAATTAACTGGAATATTATCACCTGTGTATTAGTGATGATATCTAATTTAACAATTTACTGGAATATTATCACCTGTGTATTAGTGATGATATCTAATTTAACAATTAACTGGAATATTATCACCTGTGTATTAGTGATGATATCTAATTTAACAATTAACTGGAATATTATCACCTGTGTATTAGTGATGATATCTAATTTAACAATTAACTGGAATATTATCACCTGTGTATTAGTGATGATATCTAATTTAACAATTAACTGGAATATTATCACCTGTGTATTAGTGATGATATCTAATTTAACAATTAACTGGAATATTATCACCTGTGTATTAGTGATGACATCTAATTTAACAATTAACTGGAATATTATCACCTGTGTATTAGTGATGATATCTAATTTAACAATTAACTGGAATATTATCACCTGTGTATTCGTGATGATATCTAATTTAACAATTAACTGGAATATTATCACCTGTGTATTAGTGATGACATCTAATTTAACAAATAACTGGAATATTATCATCTGTGTATTAGTGATGATATCTAATTTAACAATTAACTGTAATATTATCACCTGTGTATTAGTGATGATATCTAATTTAACAATTAACTGGAATATTATCACCTGTGTATTAGTGATGACATCTAATTTAACAATTAACTGGAATATTATCACCTGTGTATATGTGATGATATCTATTTTAACAATTAACTGTAATATTATCACCTGTGTATTACTGATGATATCTAATTTAACAATTAACTGGAATATTATCACCTGTGTATTAGTGATGATATCTAATTTAACAATTAACTGGAATATTATCACCTGTGTATTAGTGATGATATCTAATTTAACAATTAACTGGAATATTATCACCTGTGTATTCGTGATGACATCTAATTTATCAATTAACTGGAATATTATCACCTGTGTATTAGTGATGATATCTAATTTAACAATTAACTGGAATATTATCACCTGTGTATTTGTGATGACATCTAATTTAACAATTAGCTGGAATATTATCACCTGTGTATTAGTGATGATATCTAATTTAACAATTGACTGGAATATTATCACCTGTGTATTAGTGATGATATCTAATTTAACAATTAACTGGAATATTATCACCTGTGTATTAGTGATGACATCTAATTTAACAATTAACTGGAATATTATCACCTGTGTATTAGTGATGATATCTAATTTAACAATTAACTGGAATATTATCACCTGTGTATTAGTGATGACATCTAATTTAACAATTAACTGGAATATTATCACCTGTGCATTAGTGATGACATCTAATTTAACAATTAACTGGAATATTATCACCAGTGTATTAGTGATGATATCTAATTTAACAATTAACTGGAATATTATCACCTGTGTATTAGTGATGATATCTAATTTAACAATTAACTGGAATATTATCACCTGTGTATTCGTGATGACATCTAATTTATCAATTAACTGGAATATTATCACCTGTGTATTAGTGATGATATCTAATTTAACAATTAACTGGAATATTATCAACTGTGTATTAGTGATGACATCTAATTTAACAATTAACTGGAATATTATCACCTGTGTATTAGTGATGATATCTAATTTAACAATTAACTGGAATATTATCACCTGTGTATTAGTGATGACATCTAATTTAACAATTAACTGGAATATTATCACCTGTGTATTAGTGATGATATCTAATTTAACAATTAACTGGAATATTATCACCTGTGTATTAGTGATGATATCTAATTTAACAATTAACTGGAATATTATCACCTGTGTATTAGTGATGATATCTAATTTAACAATTAACTGGAATATTATCACCTGTGTATTAGTGATGATATCTAATTCAACAATTAACTGGAATATTATCACCTGTGTATTAGTGATGATATCTAATTTAACAATTAACTGGAATATTATCCCCTGTGTATTAGTGATGATATCTAATTTAACAATTAACTGGAATATTATCACCTGTGTATTAGTGATGATATCTAATTTAACAATTAACTGGAATATTATCCCCTGTGTATTAGTGATGATATCTAATTTAACAATTAACTGGAATATTATCACCTGTGTATTAGTGATGACATCTAATTTAACAATTAACTGGAATATTATCACCTGTGCATTAGTGATGATATCTAATTTAACAATTAACTGGAATATTATCACCTGTGTATCAGTCATGATATCTAATTTAACTACTAACTGGAATATTATCACCTGTGTATTAGTGATGACATCTAATTTAACAATTAACTGGAATATTATCACCTGTGTATTAGTGATGACATCTAATTTAACAATTAACTGGAATATTATCACCTGTGCATTAGTGATGATATCTAATTTAACAATTAACTGGAATATTATCACCTGTGTATCAGTCATGATATCTAATTTAACTACTAACTGGAATATTATCACCTGTGTATTAGTGATGACATCTAATTTAACAATTAACTGGAATATTATCACCTGTGTATTAGTGATGATATCTAATTTAACAATTAACTGGAATATTATCACCTGTGTATTAGTGATGATATCTAATTTAACAATTAACTGGAATATTATCACCTGTGTATTAGTGATGATATCTAATTTAACAATTAAGTGGAATATTATCACCTGTGTATTAGTGATGATATCTAATTTAACAATTAACTGGAATATTATCCCCTGTGTATTAGTGATGATATCTAATTTAACAATTAACTGGAATATTATCACCTGTGTATTAGTGATGATATCAAATTTAACAATTAACTGGAATATTATCACCTGTGTATTAGTGATGATATCTAATTTAACAATTAACTGGAATATTATCACCTGTGTATTAGTGATGATATCTAATTTAACAATTAACTGGAATATTATCACCTGTGTATTAGTGATGATATCTAATTTAACAATTACCTGGAATATTATCACCTGTGTATTAGTGATGATATCTAATTTAACAATTAACTGGAATATTATCACCTGTGTATTAGTGATGATATCTAATTTAACAATTAACTGGAATATTATCCCCTGTGTATTAGTGATGATATCTAATTTAACAATTAACTGGAATATTATCACCTGTGTATTAGTGATGATATCTAATTTAACAATTAACTGGAATATTATCCCCTGTGTATTTGTGATGATATCTAATTTAACAATTAACTGGAATATTATCCCCTGTGTATTAGTGATGATATCTAATTTAACAATTAACTGGAATATTATCACCTGTGTATTAGTGATGATATCTAATTTAACAATTAACTGGAATATTATCACCTGTGTATTAGTGATGACATCTAATTTAACAATTAACTGGAATATTATCACCTGTGTATTAGTGATGATATCTAATTTAACAATTAACTGGAATATTATCAGCTGTGTATTAGTGATGATATCTAATTTAACAATTAACTGGAATATTATCACCTGTGTATTAGTGATGATATCTAATTTAACAATTAAACGGAATATTATCACCTGTGTATTAGTGATGATATCTAATTGAACAATTTACTGGAATATTATCACCTGTGTATTAGTGATGATATCTAATTTAACAATTAAACGGAATATTATCACCTGTGTATTAGTGATGATATCTAATTTCACAATTAACTGGAATATTATCACCTGTGTATTAGTGATGATATCTAATTTAACAATTAACTGGAATATTATCACCTGTGTATTAGTGATGATATCTAATTTAACAATTAACTGGAATATTATCCCCTGTGTATTAGTGATGACATCTAATTTAACAATTAACTGGAATATTATCCCCTGTGTATTAGTGATGATATCTAATTTAACAATTAACTGGAATATTATCACCTGTGTATTAGTGATGATATCTAATTGAACAATTAACTGGAATATTATCACCTGTGTATTAGTGATGATAACTAATTTAACAATTAACTGGAATATTATCACCTGTGTATTAGTGATGACATCTAATTTAACAATTAACTGGAATATTATCCCCTGTGTATTAGTGATGATATCTAATTTAACAATTAACTGGAATATTATCACCTGTGTATTTGTGATGATATCTAATTTAACAATTAACTGGAATATTATCCCGTGTGTATTAGTGATGATATCTAATTTAACAATTAACTGGAATATTATCACCTGTGTATTAGTGATGACATCTAATTTAACAATTAACTGGAATATTATCAACTGTGTATTAGTGATGATATCTAATTTAACAATTAACTGGAATATTATCACCTGTGTATTATTGATGACATCTAATTTAACAATTAACTGGAATATTATCACCTGTGTATTAGTGATGATATCTAATTTAACAATTAACTGGAATATTATCACCTGTGTATTAGTGATGATATCTAATTTAACAATTAACTGGAATATTATCACCTGTGTATTAGTGATGATATCTAATTTAACAATTAACTGGAATATTATCACCTGCGTATTAGTGATGACATCTAATTTATCAATTAACTGGAATATTATCACCTGCGTATTAGTGTTGGTATCTAATTTAACAATTAACTGGAATATTATCACCTGTGTATTAGTGATGATATCTAATTTAACAATTAACTGGAATATTATCACCTGTGTATTAGTGATGATATCTAATTTAACAATTAACTGGAATATTATCACCTGTGTATTAGTGATGATATCTAATTTAACAATTAACTGGAATATTATCACCTGTGTATTAGTGATGACATCCAATTTAACAATTAACTGGAATATTATCACCTGTGTATTAGTGATGATATCTAATTTAACAATTAACTGGAATATTATCACCTGTGTATTAGTGATGACATCTAATTTAACAATTAACTGGAATATTATCACCTGTGTATTAGTGATGACATCTAAATTAACAATTAACTGGATTATCACCTGTGTATTAGTGATGATATCTAATTTAACAATTAACTGGAATATTATCACCTGTGTATTAGTGATGATATCTAATTTAACAATTAACTGGAATATTATCCCCTGTGTATTAGTGATGACATCTAATTTAACAATTAACTGGAATATTATCACCTGTGTATTAGTGATGACATCTAATTTAACAATTAACTGGAATATTATCACCTGTGTATTAGTGATGACATCTAATTTAACAATTAACTGGAATATTATCCCCTGTGTATTAGTGATGACATCTAATTTAACAATTAACTGGAATATTATCCCCTGTGTATTAGTGATGATATCTAATTTAACAATTAACTGGAATATTATCACCTGTGTATTAGTGATGATATCTAATTTAACAATTAACTGGAATATTATCACCTGTGTATTAGTGATGATATCTAATTTAACAATTAACTGGAATATTATCACCTGTGTATTAGAGATGATATCTAATTTAACAATTAACTGGAATATTATCCCCTGTGTATTAGTGATGACATCTAATTTAACAATTAACTGGAATATTATCACCTGTGTATTAGTGATGACATCTAATTTAACAATTAACTGGAATATTATCACCTGTGTATTAGTGATGACATCTAATTTAACAATTAACTGGAATATTATCCCCAGTGTATTAGTGATGACATCTAATTTAACAATTAACTGGAATATTATCCCCTGTGTATTAGTGATGATATCTAATTTAACAATTAACTGGAATATTATCACCTGTGTTTTAGTGATGATATCTAATTGAACAATTAACTGGAATATTATCACCTGTGTATTAGTGATGATAACTAATTTAACAATTAACTGGAATATTATCACCTGTGTATTAGTGATGACATCTAATTTAACAATTAACTGGAATATTATCCCCTGTGTATTAGTGATGATATCTAATTTAACAATTAACTGGAATATTATCACCTGTGTATTTGTGATGATATCTAATTTAACAATTAACTGGAATATTATCACCTGTGTATTAGTGATGATATCTAATTTAACAATTAACTGGAATATTATCACCTGTGTATTAGTGATGACATCTAATTTAACAATTAACTGGAATATTATCACCTGTGTATTAGTGATGACATCTAATTTAACAATTAACTGGAATATTATCACCTGTGTATTATTGATGACATCTAATTTAACAATTAACTGGAATATTATCACCTGTGTATTAGTGATGATATCTAATTTAACAATTAACTGGAATATTATCACCTGTGTATTAGTGATGATATCTAATTTAACAATTAACTGGAATATTATCACCTGTGTATTAGTGATGATATCTAATTTAACAATTAACTGGAATATTATCACCTGCGTATTAGTGATGACATCTAATTTATCAATTAACTGGAATATTGTCACCTGCGTATTAGTGATGATATCTAATTTAACAATTAACTGGAATATTATCACCTGTGTATTAGTGATGATATCTAATTTAACAATTAACTGGAATATTATCACCTGTGTATTAGTGATGATATATAATTTAACAATTAACTGGAATATTATCACCTGTGTATTAGTGATGATATCTAATTTAACAATTAACTGGAATATTATCACCTGTGTATTAGTGATGTCATCTAATTTAACAATTAACTGGAATATTATCACCTGTGTATTAGTGATGATATCTAATTTAACAATTTACTGGAATATTATCACCTGTGTATTAGTGATGACATCTAATTTAACAATTAACTGGAATATTATCACCTGTGTATTAGTGATGACATCTAATTTAACAATTAACTGGAATATTATCACCTGTGTATTAGTGATGATATCTAATTTAACAATTAACTGGAATATTATCACCTGTGTATTAGTGATGATATCTAATTTAACAATTAACTGGAATATTATCACCTGTGTATTAGTGATGATATCTAATTTAACAATTAACTGGAATATTATCCCCTGTGTATTAGTGATGACATCTAATTTAACAATTAACTGGAATATTATCACCTGTGTATTAGTGATGACATCTAATTTAACAATTAACCGGAATATTATCACCTGTGTATTAGTGATGACATCTAATTTAACAATTAACTGGAATATTATCCCCTGTGTATTAGTGATGACATCTAATTTAACAATTAACTGGAATATTATCCCCTGTGTATTAGTGATGACATCTAATTTAACAATTAACTGGAATATTATCACCTGTGTATTAGTGATGATATCTAATTTAACAATTAACTGGAATATTATCACCTGTGTATTAGTGATGACATCTAATTTAATAATTAACTGGAATATTATCCCCTGTGTATTAGTGATGACATCTAATTTAACAATTAACTGGAATATTATCACCTGTGTATTAGTGATGATATCTAATTTAACAATTAACTGGAATATTATCACCTGTGTATTAGTGATGATATCTAACTTAACAATTAACTGGAATATTATCACCTGTGTATTAGTGATGATATCTAATTTAACAATTAACTGGAATATTATCACCTGCGTATTAGTGATGATATCTAATTTAACAATTAACTGGAATATTATCACCTGTGTATTAGTGATGACATCTAATTTAACAATTAACTGGAATATTATCCCCAGTGTATTAGTGATGACATCTAATTTAACAATTAACTGGAATATTATCCCCTGTGTATTAGTGATGATATCTAATTTAACAATTAACTGGAATATTATCACCTGTGTTTTAGTGATGATATCTAATTGAAAAATTAACTGGAATATTATCACCTGTGTATTAGTGATGATAACTAATGTAACAATTAACTGGAATATTATCACCTGTGTATTAGTGATGACATCTAATTTAACAATTAACTGGAATATTATCCCCTGTGTATTAGTGATGATATCTAATTTAACAATTAACTGGAATATTATCACCTGTGTATTTGTGATGATATCTAATTTAACAATTAACTGGAATATTATCACCTGTGTATTAGTGATGATATCTAATTTAACAATTAACTGGAATATTATCACCTGTGTATTAGTGATGACATCTAATTTAACAATTAACTGGAATATTATCACCTGTGTATTAGTGATGATATCTAATTTAACAATTAACTGGAATATTATCACCTGTGTATTATTGATGACATCTAATTTTACAATTAACTGGAATATTATCACCTGTGTATTAGTGATGATATCTAATTTAACAATTAACTGGAATATTATCACCTGTGTATTAGTGATGATATCTAATTTAACAATTAACTGGAATATTATCACCTGTGTATTAGTGATGATATCTAATTTAACAATTAACTGGAATATTATCACCTGCGTATTAGTGATGACATCTAATTTATCAATTAACTGGAATATTGTCACCTGCGTATTAGTGATGATATCTAATTTAACAATTAACTGGAATATTATCACCTGTGTATTAGTGATGATATCTAATTTAACAATTAACTGGAATATTATCACCTGTGTATTAGTGATGATATCTAATTTAACAATTAACTGGAATATTATCACCTGCGTATTAGTGATGACATCTAATTTATCAATTAACTGGAATATTGTCACCTGCGTATTAGTGATGATATCTAATTTAACAATTAACTGGAATATTATCACCTGTGTATTAGTGATGATATCTAATTTAACAATTAACTGGAATATTATCAGCTGTGTATTAGTGATGATATCTAATTTAACAATTAACTGGAATATTATCACCTGTGTATTAGTGATGATATCTAATTTAACAATTAACTGGAATATTATCACCTGTGTATTAGTGATGTCATCTAATTTAACAATTAACTGGAATATTATCACCTGTGTATTAGTGATGATATCTAATTTAAGAATTAACTGGAATATTATCACCTGTGTATTAGTGATGACATCTAATTTAACAATTAACTGGAATATTATCACCTGTGTATTAGTGATGACATCTAATTTAACAATTAACTGGAATATTATCACCTGTGTATTAGTGATGATATCTAATTTAACAATTAACTGGAATATTATCACCTGTGTATTAGTGATGATATCTAATTTAACAATTAACTGGAATATTATCACCTGTGTATTAGTGATGATATCTAATTTAACA